>NW_008674517.1:11739-57789 GCF_000695815.1 Acanthisitta chloris
AGGTGCGTGCGTTGCCTTAGTGTCGGTGCGAGTGTACTTCAAAAAGTGCCCTTTCACTGTCAAGAACCTCGCCATGTTTCCAGATACGGTTCCCATGGACTCCCAGTCACTGGTGGAGGTACGGGGTTCTTGTGTCAATCATTCCAAGGAGGAAGAGCCACCCAAGATGTATTGCAGTACAGAAGGAGAATGGCTAGTGCCCATAGGGAAGTGCTTGTGTAATGCTGGCTATGAAGAAAGAGGCTTTGCGTGCCAAGGTAACGATGCCCTCCATGTTCATAATTCTGCTATTAACAGGAGCTTCACTGTATGTCCCTACTCTGTGTATTGGGTTGTGTTAATTTGCTCCAGGTTCTTGAGAGAAATAAATTAGTTCATAAAATTGCCATGAAAATTGGGTTTATTTAAACTGTGTAAATAATGTAATTTGCTAATAATATTTGATAAGAGTTAACAACTGATTTTTAGTTAACACATTGTGTAGCAAATCTAGCCTCTCTTACTGCTCTTGGACTTCCTTCAGTATATTATGGCTTTCTTAAATGCTTCATTTGTGTCAAAATATTTCATTTTTTTGGTGTGATTTATTTTATTTTTTTTAAACTTTGTGGTTTGATGTATAACTTTTGCTACTGAGCTGAGTTGATTAATTGGGATTGATCAGAAAAAAACATGTAGCGTTGTTCCAGTAGCATGACTACTAAATGCAGATACATTTGGAAAAATAATAGTTGAACTTGAAATTTGCATTTTCATAAATGCACATTTAACTCAAATTGCTTTTCCCCAAACTTTTGGTTTCTTCAAACTGTGGTTATGTGAATGCTCCCAAGATCAAGAGTACACCAGAGATTTTGAGTTGTTGTAGGAGTGGCCTTTGAAATGTTGGAGAAATGCATGTTGTATTTAGCTAATTTTATTATCAGCCAAAATGATGGTGGCTTACGTTTTGCTTTTTATAAAATTACAGTTTGAAGCTTTGTGCTAATCCAATCTTAAACTTCTTTTCACAGAGTGCCTTAAAGGGTGCTGGCTGTGGCAAAGGGTCTTCCATGAAATAGATTTGTAAAAGTTAAGTAGTAAGGTCTAGAAATACTATGGATGGAAGGAGTAGTAGCTGAGGTGTTTACTGTGTATGTGTACATGTGCATATGCATATGTCTAGAACAGAAATTTAAAGTACTCTGAACCTGGTTGAGAGGCCTCCTACTCCTTCTTGATTAGTCCTGCAGCAATCTTTCAAACTTGTCAAGCAAGTAACTCCTGGGGAGCTACTAAGAGCCCACCAGACACAGCCAGGTAGTGGTGAAAACTGTTTCTCTAATTAGCATGACTTTTCTCAGAAAATGCCGGGGAGACACGAGAGGAAAGGGGTGAGAGTGTGTTTTGTTTGATTTTGCTTTCAAGTAGTTTTTGAATCATTTTTTTTTCCTTTGAATAAGAACAGTTTTTTCTGAGGATGCTTTTCTGAGGTTAGACACTGATATTAAGAAAAACAATTTAAACTCTTCTGTTAAGAGCTGAATTCAGACGAGGATATTTTATTATTCAGAAATGCTTTATCTAAGGCCTCCTGTAGCTACACTTAGAAATTCTAAAACATTAATGATACTCTTTTATCCACTGTATATATTCTTACTTACTACAGAGCCTGTGTCCTTGTAAACAGTTGAAAGCCATTGGTTTAGAATTTCAGTTACACATGAGCAGAAAAAGACAAGCACTACAGAAAGCGACAGACTATGGTGGAGCAAAGGTTGAGCTAAATAAAATAAAATAAAATGAACTTTTATTAAAAACAGGTTCTCAAATGCTTGGGCCAGGCAAGGCAACTCCCGCTGAGTTCTGCAGAGATTAGGAGTGAGTTCACTGCATGCGTTAGTATATTGTACATGATTCGGAAGGCAGAAAATCAGACCACAAGACAACTATATTTTTCGTATTTCTTTTTCCCCCTCCCACCCCTTTGTCTTTTTTTTTGTTTGTTTGTTTGTTTTGTTTGCTTCCTCACCCACTGTTGATCAAGGGAATGATATATGATGAAGCCATTAACAATAGCGGCACGTCCTTCTGGTTTATTCCGGTTTAACATGTAATATTCTACTAACTTTGATTGGAAGTCATATATACGAAATATTTTCAGTGTGGTGTGATTGAAGTGGCACTCTAAAAGCAGTCAGTAATTCAAAACCTCACATTTGTTGACATCAGTAACTCAGCAGGAGTTGGAAAGCTTGGAAAAACAGTTTAGTTTTGACCTCAGGCTCAAGACTGCTCCTGCATATTTCCTTTTCTTTTTCTTCTCTCATTCTCTTGCTCCATATTTTTAAGGTATTAGGGTTTAAAGACTTTTATAATTATTTTTAATTTTTTTTTTTAATTTTGTCAACAAGAGGGCAAATGAGTCAGGATTGTGGCATCTGATGAAGATCCAAAATGGTATTACAGGGATGGAGTGGCATGAAGACATAGCTTAGGAAAACATATGTTTCAGTTGAAGTTTGAAAGAGTAATTAGCAAAAGAAATTATTGTCTTCCCAGTAGCTTAAAATATTTGACAGTTTAGTGTCTGTCACTACTTGTCCTGCATTCAGAGTATTTATGATTTTGTTTGTTCTGTAATTCTGTTTTCAGAAACAATGCCATTTTGCATTAGCATGTGATTATCACCGATGATTAAAATGAAGGACCTTAATGGTATATGATCAGCCTATTTAAAATTCATTCAGAACAGCTTTTCTCTGTACTCGGAAAATTATTAAGGCATAATCATGCCCCCAAGTAACATAAATTTTACCAATATCCTTGACTACTTTCTTTGCATAATCAAGAAAAGTTGACATAGGGCTCAGACCATTTTTTGTTATTGGTGTACTTGTAGATATAAATCTATGCATTTTATATGTACAGCAGTAATATACCTACCTGTCAGTCAGTGAAAAAATTTTACTGTGACTATCTTTATCCCCTTTATTGGGAGTGTATGGAGAAATGATTTCTCAAAAGCAAATTGTATACTTCACTTTGAGGAGTTCTAGTATTTGTGATACATTTTAGATTAACACCTTAAGATTTAACACCTCCTCTAGGAAAGACTTTTGCAACTGCTCAGTATTTTGGAGGGGTTAGGTTTGACTAAAGATGTGTTGGGCCACAAATTGGAAAAGCCACTCTTCCATACCTGTTTTCCCCCTTAACTAATACATATGTTAGTTAATTTAATATGGTATATGTCATTCACTGTAGACTGTTTGCTATTGCAACTTTGTTAGCACTTGAATCATAGTCATCCTGTCTGTTTCATCTTATTGTAATATTTCATAGTCAAATAGAACCTCTTCCTCTCAGTGTCTTTTCTAAATTATATCTTCATGCCATTTTGGACAAACTGCATGTTAATAGCATCTTCTCTCTCAGAATTCATGTGTTTTAAATTTTTTTTTAATTAGGGAAAACCCCCCAAACTACTGGGTTGGAACTGCACTAATTTTTGTTTTAGTTAGGGAAAAACCCCCAAACTACTGGGTTGGAACTGCACACTAAACTTAATGCTTTCTGACAGTCTTCATCCTATACCTCAGTCAACAAGGATAACTCATCTTTTCCATTTGCTCCCCATCAAACAGAGGAGATCAGGTTTGTTTGCCTTAGTATTCTTTCTGTGGGAGTGACTAATGGCAGATTCCTAAGTATAAGACACTATGTAAAGTGCTGCTTTACTGGGTATACCTTTCAGCTTCTACCAATCTAGTGTTGACTTTTTAAGACTTAAGATACCTCTTGTAAGAAAGACCATGCATAATAGGGATCAGTGACCTGTCATTTGTTAATTTGTCTATTTTTTGACTCATTTATATTTTTAATCTCTAGGTTTTTATAGCAGTGAATATCAGGTCTTGTCCTGTATGGCAAACATAGCTTCTTGCTGTGTTTAAGCCTTCTGTTTTAGAGCCAGTGGGATAAGATTTTCCATATCCTTGTATAATGAGAAAATAACAACTGCTCCCTTTTCAGCTTCCATGTTAACTATTTTCAAGGTCTCTCTCATGTCTAATACCTCATCTCTAATACCTCTTTTCCCAACTCATCCTCTCTATGAGTGCCTTCCTTTTTAGAGGACAGACTAATTGCTCTATACCTCAACTCATCTTCTTGAACTGCCTCTGTAAATATTCAAAGTAAGCAACGTGATTTTTATGAAATGGAGAGTGAGACTTGCATGCAGTGTTTAAGTTGCAAGTACAGCAGGAGATTATAGAGTGGCATCGTGTTTGTAACAGCCCAAAGATCAAGAAAAGAAAAGGAGCATTCACATCACCTGCCCAGTGAGTGATCTGTGTATGGAGAAGCTAGACTCGGTTTTGTTTTGAATGCTACAACGAGGAAATAGATCTCACGATCTAAAGGTTGGTTAGTTGGGGTAATGATATCAAAATAAATGGGACAAAGTAGGATAAATGTTAGAAAAAATGTCTGTAGTTCTGTAATGATCTAGAAGTCTCTTTGGAGCAATAATGCAAACCTCATTTCAGGAGCTGTTTTTAAAGAATGCAATAACCAGATGATAAAGGAAATCCTGCAGTGGCAGGTTTGGACTAATAAATCTTTTCCATCCTGAATGTGTCTATTCTGTTGTTGGTTTATTTCATGCACTTCAGAGAGCCTAGCTGGACATGAAGAATGTTTTTTTTCATTTTGATATACTTAATTAGCAAGTATGCAGTGGGCAATTGTTTATCCATGTGGGAGTATGAGTGAGCTTGAATGTTCTTTTGAATGCTTCCAACAGGTGACCCTTTAGACCAAAACCAGGCTTTGTGGCTCCAGTTATCAAATGGAAAATTAAACTGGTGGGCCTGAACAGAATGACTCAAAAAGCACAGAATATAATTTTCTGTATGCTATTGTTTCAGGGTATAGTTCTAAATTTTAGTTGCTGGAATTGAGTAAGTCTGAATTGTAAATTTCCTATGTAATAGTATGTAATAAAGTTGTAAGTTTTAACCACAAGTGACTGATACATTTTCTATAACAAAACCAGAAGGAAAAAGAGAATGTCATCCAACAGTTCTTTGCTATTAATCAGTGGATTGAATAGGAGAAAAGGGAGTAAGAGGTAAAGGAGAGAAAGGTTAAGTTCACCTACTGTGCCTGGTTATTGCAAAAATGACTTCACAAAATTTCTCTTAACACTAAATTTTTCAGTGCTTCAAGTTGTATAGTGAGCATACCCTAAATCATATTTCTCTCTCTGAGTTTATGGAGATATGAAAGGAATGCCATCTGTGGTTTCTAAATCTGAACCATCTCATACATTGGTTAATTCTTTCAGTGGAATGAATGTTGTACTTGAGAAAAATATGTAAAACATTATTAATAATAAGGAAGAAAAATATTTCCCCTGATTTCTTTTTTCTATGTTTTAAATAACCATTTTGCCTCTTCATAAGTAAATATAATGCTTACTTTCTTGGATCAGTAGATAACTTTGCATGTAAAGAGAAGATACTGTGGGGAGCTACTCAACTTTGGCGAGTGAAAACAGACAAGGCACACATGCTTCTGCAACTGGAAAGACATTTTCCCTTGGAAATACTTGAGTGGCTCTGATGTGTTACTTAGACTACAAAAGTGTGTGGTTTTAAGTCTTAGACTCTGTATAGAAGCAATTATGCTGACTATAATGAACTGATCATATGAAGATTATATCATATAATGGAACTATCAAGAAAGTTTCCTTTCACGTGAAATCTGAACAATGTAGGAATTCACATTTTTTAAAGCAGAGGTTTGAGGTGTATTTTTTTCTTCCTTTGATTTGAAGTATTGTTTTGATTTTTAAAAAGCAGGAGAGATGCTTTTTAAAAGGACTCTTAATCTTTCAAGCTAGTAAACTAAAATGACAGCAGCTATAAATTATAAATCACTTTATTTGTAAAATATTCATTGTTTTTATCCACTTTATATTCTATAAGTACATAAAGAGAGCACACAATGAAGGATTTACCTTCCTATTTGGAATTTATTTAACTATTACAAAAGTTATGTTGGAGATATCCAGTTGATTTTTATAGAAGAATTATGTTGCACTAAAGATATCAGCCAACTTTTTATGTAACATTTTCTGACTTTTACGAATTTGGAAAATATTGTCCAATTTGTACATCATACTGCAAATTTAAGGCAAAATTTATTGGAGACAATATTAGAGTTTGTGAGCATGCTTGTCACACATCCTGAAGAAAAAAAATTAAAAAGAAACATTCTCAAATTACTAGAAAAGAGATTTTTTTATACAGCACTATACATATTCTCAAGTTAGAAAAGCGTTCCTTCAGTTCTTTGTAGTTACTTGGGAAAAATCTTAACTAAATTTCTTGGAGATTGTAATCAAAAACATGATTATAAATACTTTTTTTCAGTTTTTAATGTTCAGTGATTAGGGACCTAGTGTTAAGTGTTATTAAAAAAAGCTTACTAATGCATCTCTCCGAGTTGTTCAGTGCTACAGTGTCAATATATGACATGACTAGATCATTTAGAATTGAATTTTTGTATTTGAAACTAGTTGGGAAAAGGAAAGGCTCACTCAGAAAATGCAAATATTTGCAAAAGTGTTAATGACTCACAAAATGCAATTTAATACAGTTGCCCCATATGTTTGTTTAATCCAGACATGTTATCAGTTTGGAGGTGCTTGCTTTGCCACACTGTGGGTATTTTGGCTATTTCTTCCTTGTGCCCCTTACCTGCTTTTCAAGTAACAAAAAGACCACCACCCCTGCCCAAACGCTGACAAAAAAACCCTCAACACACCATGCCCCTGTGCCCTGAACCTAGACTCTACAATTTAAGAAGTATGTGAAGAATTCGCTTATTCTTTTTAAAACAGAAAGTTTTGTCTTAATTCTCTGACACTTATATGTTCAAGATCACTTCTGTTGAATTTTTGTGCAGGCTTTTACTGCAAATGTCTTATGGATGTCTGTTACAAAGAATCCTAAGGGATTTTGCTGGCATTTCCTTAACCTTTTCATTTTAATGGGTTCACTTCTTTGGAGGCTTTCAAAAGATTAAAAACTAAATTAATAGTATCATCCTGAGCATGTTTCACTTGTAGTGTCTTTGCTGGTTTTCAATATCGGCTTAGGCTCCGAGTTGCACAAAGATTGTATTGTCAGTGTGAATTCATTGAGCACGCACTTTTTCCATCCACTTCTCTGCCACTGGCATCTGTGTATAGAGCTATTTGACAATCCCTTATTAGTTCCAGAGTGGAACTTATAAAGGCTAACAGGAGTTTGCATTACAACTGACAGCTGGTACTAGATTTTAAATAGAGAGCAATTGTAGCAAGAGCTGTAAGTTTTGATAACATTCAATGAAAATGCTCTTTAAGTAAGAACCATCTTGAAAGATGAGTACAAGATGACAAGAATCTTCTATATGTCTGCTGCTGCTCAGCATGAAGCACAAGATGTTGTCAAAACATGCTGTTGGCAGACATCTAAATAACCAGCAATTGATATCAGACTTTATTGAAACACTTAGACTGAGAGAGAAGTATCAGAATTTACTGTTTCTTTGGATTACAAACTGAATAACAAGGGTTACATTCGTAATGTCTCATCCTTCTTGCATTTGAAATTGCAGTTTTATTCTTGGTAGCACAACAGGAAAATAATAACTCGGTCTTCACCCAGTCTATTTAGGGAGAGAAGGTGCGATGTTCACTGCTTAAAATTTGTTTGTAGTTTCAATCTTAAGTACCTGCCTGCATCAGATACCCTGGCAATCAGTGTAGCTGTTGTGCTAAGGCAGCGATAGACCTAAACAATGACAAATCCTTCATAGGTCAGGGAGGTGAACTATTTCCCTGTCATGAATCTGTGGGTTCAGTGGTTGTCTACTGTAAGGTTAAAATTTGATGTGATAATTTAGAACAGCTGCTCTTTGACAGAAAGATTCACTTTCAGCAAGGGAAGAAAAAGCCATATGGTAAACGTTGACACTGTGCCAGGTCTGAATAACTGCAGAAGAGATACAGGACAGTTCTCTTCAGCAATATGGTTGAAGTAATGCATTTTTATTTGCCATTGGTATTTCTAGTCTGTATGCTTTCTTGAATTATATCTAAACCCACCCATGAGTACTTCTTTTGTAGTTATTTTTAAATAATACTTTTTATCAACAAGGTCATTGACAGAAAAGGCTGGTGGACTTTAAAAAATCCACAGTTGGTTCATACTCTGTCCAGGTCCCTCTTGGTGCTGTAAAAACATACTGAAGTTTTGTAGACTGAATCCTTCAAAGTTTTCAACCAAAATAACATGTACTGTTAGTGAGGGTGTCTCACACTTGAGTTCATAAGCTTTCAGCAGAGTATTTAAGAATTCACTAAAGTGACACTGCCTTTGTACACATACTTAAATTCTAGTAAATGGAGCATGCTAAATAGCATGAGACCTAATGAAAGCAGTAATTTTCTGTGCTCAGCCTAAACAGTAGTGGTCAGTTTACATGTAGGAGTAAGATGGTCATCAGGAGTTCAAAATCTTAGGAGAATTCAACTTGGAGGAGGGGAATTATTTGTCGCAACAATTAATTCTAGATGAAAAAAATAGCCTCTCTTCTCTTTGAGGTTGCAGAGATTTTTAAGGTGAGTAGAATAACAGAATAAATTACTTGAAGGTGCCTGGCTCTTTCCTCTAAGAAATGCCACTAAACAAGTGACCAAAAACCTTCTATCAACAGTGCAATTATCTCTAGGAATACATCTTTCTTTTTGTGCGTCCCATCCTCCTGCCTCGCCCCATAAACCCCTCCCTCCCATAACAAGGATAGAACATGAAAGTGTTGTCTAAGAAAGAAATAATTGTCAGTCTTAAGAAAAAAAAAAGAGAAAATCTCTGAGGTGATTATAATAAAGCACTAAAATATGTTGAAATGGTCATCTGTTACCCAGCTGAACTAAGAAAAGACATGAAGTTTGGCAAGCATATTGAAGCCAAATATTGAATATGTTCTTTGATGTTTTGCAACCTTATACAGAGTTCTCTTACAGAATTTGACCTAACCTGAACAGCTCTGTAATCTCTGCAAGAGGTAATTCTAAGGCTTAGGTATGCATGTATAGAATTGTTTTATTTATAAATGTATTCTGCAACATTTTTTTTAATGTCACATTAATAGTAGGGTGCTGTAGGATACAGTAAACATGAATTCCTTTTCTGTTTTCATAATGAATAGCATAATGTAGTAGTTATTAATATAAAAAGAAATACCAGCAAATTATTCAATAATATGTAGTTCCAATTTAACAGGGTCATCTCTGGCTGCTGTAATGTGCCTCTTTAGATACCAGAACAACTTGAATTCTCTGAAGGTCTAACAGGGTTTTTTAATTATTTTGGTAATTTCGTCTGTGTTAGGATGGGATGAGATGACAGCTATGGGCAGTTTATTTTAAGAAGCTGCTCTTCAAATCTGTTGTAGGAATTCTCAGGTTTTTCTCCCAAATGAATAGTATGGAAAACTAAAACAGGGCTGAGAGATTGTGACTTGAAGTGAAGTGAAGGTGTATTAACCATGAACATGAGATCACTCTTCCAGCTGTAAAACTGATGTTCATACTGGGGAGGGAGGGGGTTAAGGAAATGAGTTGGGTAGGAAGCAGGACATACTAGCTGAAAAAGTAGTTGTTTAGAAATCTCTGGTAACCACAGCTAATTGAACCTTCGGTTTCATAAATCAATGGGCCATTCATGAAGCTGCTGGTTGTATACAGTGTATAATGTCTTTGATGTTTTTGGCTGTGAAAATGGAATGTCCAGAACTTTCACCTTGAAGTCGTAAGAATACGTATTTGTGTACACAGAGAATGGAATTTAGAGAGACATGACATTTCCACTTGTGCATGCCATTTAATAAGCAATGACAGTCTTGTTTCTCAAACCATGTTAGGGGATGAACTGTCAGTGAAATTAACAGTAAAAGGGGAATCAGCTTGGGTACCTCTTCACTAAGCATAGCAGATGGTGGAAGAAAGAAAGCTAATGGTATTTTTTTAAAAGGGTCAGAACAGGAAAGAGAATGAGAGGAGCGAGAAGAATGAAGGGAAAAAATCTCCATGGTAAGTAAAATATGCTATTATTATTGTTTCACTGAAACTTAAATGCTGCAATTGGTATCCCTTAAAAAAAAAAAAAGGTTATAAAGTAAGAGGCTCTAGCAGATGGTGGAAGAAAGAAAGCTAATGGTATTTTTTTAAAAGGGTCAGAACAGGAAAGAGAATGAGAGGAGCGAGAAGAATGAAGGGAAAAAATCTCCATGGTAAGTAAAATATGCTATTATTATTGTTTCACTGAAACTTAAATGCTGCAATTGGTATCCCTTAAAAAAAAAAAAAGGTTATAAAGTAAGAGGCTCTGGAAAGAAAATAAGAAAAAAGGTTATAAAGTAAGAGGCTCTCCTGAGGAAAGAAAGGATGCTGATTTGAGTTCAGACAGGAGTACGAGTCAGTGGTGTCTATAAAGGAAGATGAATAACTCTGCAAGTTTGCTCTGTGCCTAACTGCTAAAATAATATTCATGTTTCAAGGGGGAAAAATGTGTCTGTAGTCCATGTTTGGGTATATGGTAAGTCTCACATGTAATTGGTCTGCAGATAATAATATTTGAACTGTAATAACGAGTGTGTTACACTGAGAGATTTAAAGCTGATCTGAAGTACAGTAAACAGGGACACATCTGTGTTTCAGTGAGCTCTGTCTATTTGAACTGTAATAACGCGTGTGTTACACTGAGAGATTTAAAGCTGATCTGAAGTACAGTAAATGGGGATACATCTGTGTTTCAGTGAGCTCTGTCTAAATGATGTTGCAGACTAGAAAAGATTTGTTGTTTTCTTGAGAGTCTTCCTCTCAAAGGAAGGTGTGAATGATCTCTGATTCTCTTCTGGGCAGCATTTTAAGAATGTTTCTTTACATCACTGAATTTCCAGGGGCTCTGTGTATGTATGTGGCAGTGTCTCAGAAATTATGGAAACAACTTAAAAGTCAAAAGACCAAATCTTGTCCTGAACTCAGTGGACTGTTTTTTTTCCTGGAACAGCAATTTGAAAAGCCTCCTGTCCAGTGGATTTAGCACTGTTCTGCAGGGTACGTAGTGGAGGGACATGAAATAAAGCACATGCTAGTGGTCATGTGTACATGTATAATTTCTGTTTGTAAGTGTGATTCAGAGATGCAGTTTATCTTCTGCATCCTGTGGGATTATCTGCTTCATCCCACGGTCATAAGCAGCTGCTGTGACCAGGGAGGAGGTGTGTGTGGAACACCTGGGAAGTCTTGACTCTTCCTGGTCTCTGCTTTTTCTAGCCACTTGCTTATAGAAGGGAAGAGAGTATCAGATGATAAATCCCTCAGAGGTTTAAAGGAAGAGGGTAGCAGAGGGTTTTGGGCTGAGTAAGAGTTAATCTTTGTGTGCCACCACACTGCAGCCATGCTACTGGTGCATTCTAATCCACAGCAAATCTCAAATGTGATTATAGTACTGATAGCACGAGTTTTTACTCCGTTGGGTTTCTAATTTTACTTCCGATTCATGTCTGCAGTGTGATAACAACCTGACCTTTTAATTTTTAGTCTCTTCCCTGAACAAGTAGAGTCTGCTTCCCCCCAGAAGTTAAATACTAGTCTTTAGTTGAAAAATACACAAACCACTCCCAAACCCTGTGGTAAAAGCAGGTGTTCAAGCACAAGTCTGTCTAGTATAGAGCTTATTTAAACATGGATTAAGGGCTTCTTTGGAATTGAGTGTGTTGTTTTTCGTGCAATAATTACTTTCCAGAGCCAGCATGTTTAAATTACTGCCTTAAAACCTAGGCATGACCTCTATCCCAAATTCTCCTATAATTAGGGATTATCTTATAGCTTGTGAGTTATCCATGTGTTTGGAAACTTCTTTGACTATTTCGCAGCAATGGCAGTCAAGCTGTTACCTCCTGTTTGCCTGTTATCATCAGATCCCCAGATGTGTATCCACAGATTACAGATCCACCAGGATGAAACAATCACTCAGCCTACAGGTGTTTTCTTGTTTCTGCTGCAGGAAATACTCTAATATATTGCTCATGAACGCAATATATTTTATGTAACAGATTATATTACATTCATTACTACATATGTGATGGTGTAAGTAGTATCCCTCTACTAGAGAAAAAAAAGCCACAGGTTATATTCATCTCCACAGAATAAAAATCATACTGATTCAATGATTTTTGAGAAATTGTTGTCTATTTTTAATCTATATTATTTTCATACCATGCTTTAAAATCTCCACTATTTGAAAAGACTCTTTTTCACTGTTGTATAGTAATTTAACTTTTGGATTGCGTTGCATCTTTCTTTTTTTTTTCTGAAGCATCGTATTGACATATAGTAATTTAACTTTTGGGTTGCGTTGCATCTTTCTTTTTTTTTTTTCTGAAGCATCGTATTGACCACATCTAGCAATCGGATGTTGAGGATACTGATGCTTAAGCCCACAGTGTGCTCAGGTGGCCATGAAGACCAATGCCATCCTGGCCTGTATCAGAAATAGTGTGGTCAGTAGGTCCAGGGAAGTGATTGTCCCCCTGTGCTTGGCACTGGTGAGGCCACACCTCAAGTGTTGTGTCTAGTTCTGAGCCCCTCACCTCTAAAAGGACATTGAGGTGTTGGAGCATGTCCAGCAAAGGGCAGTGGAGCTAGCGAAGGATCTAGAAGGGTCAGTCCTATGAGGAGCAGCTGAAGGACCAGTGGCTGTTTAGCCTGGTGAAAAGGAGACTCAGGGGAGACCTTATTGCTGTCTACAACTACCTGGAAAGAGGTTGTAGCCAGTTGAGGGTTGGCCTCTTCTCCCAGGCAGCTAGTGACAGGACAAGAGGAAATGACCTCAAGCTATGCCAGTGGAGATTCATGTTGGATATCAGAAAGAATTTTTTCACTGAAAGGGTGGTTAAGCATTGGAATGAGATACCACCCATGGCAGTGTTCAAGGAACAACTGCACTTGGCATTGGTGCTCTGGTCTAGATGACAAAGAGGTGTTCAGTAAAAGTTTGGGCTCAATCTCAGAGGTCTTTTCCAACCTTAATGATTCTATGAGTCTATGCTCCTCTAAGTCACTTTTCTTAGGCAACTTGGATACCTGTCTTCTGCATTAATCTTTTTGTGAGGTTTGAGGGCAGGAAGGGGAATTTACACTGGATCTATTTTGTCAAGTCTATCAGAATCTCACCCCACCCTGCCCTAACACATGTGAGCACAAACTTATGCATTCATTGTACTCTGGGATACAACTGATTTTGTGGGATCATCTAGGAGACTGAAAATAATTGTTTGCTGTTACTTCGAGCTAGGACTTTGGAAATGCCCTTGACATCCTAGAGGTGATGTGTTTTTGATATAGTTGTGGCTTTTGGCCTTTTATTACAGACTGTAGATCCAATTTCGGCCATTGCAACTTGTTTCGTGGTGCCTGATGATGTGTTTGTTGACTTTCTATGGACTGTTTCCATGACTTGAAAATCTGTCTGTATCCAAAAGTTGATTTAAAAACAAACCAAAGAATAAACAGTGTCACATATTCTCTCTGCAGCCAGTTTAGAAACACTTACTGTTTTGGATAACGGTCATGTCCTGCAGTAATCTGAGGAGGTTTCCAGTTAAGAAAAGCTTACTATTTTTTTCCTCCCTGTAGTAATTATGAAGATATTTGGAGTGAGATAAATTTGACAGTTATGTACTGGAGACACTTGAATCTAAGCAGAATCATTCACACCAGGTCCCATTAGGAGTTTCTTCTATGTCAAGTTGAAAACATGAAGTGTGACAACTGAGATTTTGCATCAAGATTGAAAAAAGGATATCTATGAAGACAACTATTGATAGAGGCATAAAATCATTTTTGGAGTCCCGTTGGAAAGTCATCAAGAGCATGTTTGCAAGGCTTTTTTAACTTCTAAAAAACGTTTCCTAACAAATAAAGGCTTGTTCATTCTGGAGGAGTTCAATTGAAGAAAAACTAGCAAAAATGACCAATGTCTCTATGACTAATTTGCCTCGAGGAGCAGGGTTATGCATGAAGGCAGAAGGGGTTATGATGCAAGTAGCACCTTCTACATCAGCAACTATTCATCAAAGTATTCTTTTTTTTTCATCGTTGATGTTGACATAACTTTTTACTTCACCTTCTCATGCTGTGATGGACCTGAAGACCTTTGCACAGGCTACTTTTTTATGCTTGTCTACCTTGTTCCTGTTTGGGTAAGAGAGTGGGTGGGTAGAGAAAGCCAGCTTTCCCATCTCAAATAACTGGCAGGCTGTTTGGCTGAGGATTGATGCTCATTGCTGGCTCACAGTAGGAGTCGGTGAATGCTGTGACAGAGACAGATGATGGCATGCTGGAGTCTATCAGCTGAAAATGGCAGCAGCTTGAATGAGGAGGAATGCTTTCCTCATCAGCAAAGCTTGATTTTTGCCTTCTGTAAAGGTGGGACATGGGGTAATTGTTGCCTGGTGGACCGTGTTTTTTCTTTTATCTTCACATTTTACATGCACAGTCTCTATCCACATGTTGGGATTGCTTGTGCTGTCTCTGAAATCAGTTGCAAAGTTGCCATTGATTTGATGAAGCCAAGCACTTCAAACAATAAGAAGCTTTTGGACAGATGAGAACATGTGGCTTTTTGATAAAATGCTGTTCCTTTTTAGCAGCAACATATCACTCTGCAGTAAGCCAAGCAGTGTAATGAGTAAATTTATTTTTCTATTTGTGAAATACAAAATCACAATATAAATCAGATAATGAAATTTGCAAAACTGTAAATTTATCATTGTTTAGCTAATTTGCCTCTAATTTTAACGCTGTCACTCATTTAAAATCACTGCTTTGTATTGTAATTTTAAACACAAGACAGTTGGCATGCTAATAATATTAAAGAAGTGAAATTCTTTTAGATTCCAGTTGGCTAGCCTCTATAACTGGCATCAACATGAACTTCTAAACATTTCAATGAAGAATGTAATATTTGTTTGATATTAATTTAAATGTTATCCAGTTAGAGAACAAAAGCAATTGGCTGTGTGATTTTACTAATAGATGGAGTCCAACTCTCAAATTATCAATTTAATAAAGAAATATGTAGTTAGAGATTCTTTGGCAAGTATTTAATCTAAAAATAGTATCTCACAAAAAAAGTAAAAAGGCAGCAGCTGAACTTCAACAGCACAAGTATTTGCAATAGTTTGTATCTTAAAATGTAATTTTGTCCAGATGAAACTTAGGTTAGAATGTAGGTAGCTTTGTACACACTGGTGTTTTTACAACTCTCATTATTCAGGGTCCAGTTTTGCCATTAAGAAATTTAATGGAATGCTTGTACATCGAGTCTTTATAAAAAATAAGTATTTTTCATCAGTTGCAGAAAATATCACCAGTGGCCCACACATGTTTTGTTACAGAAGAATTATGATAACCTGAAGGCTTTGTATTTATTGCTTTTGGGTTTGTATTTTGCAGAGTCCTTATGATCACAATTTCATTATAGCTATGTGGTTGAAAAATACTTCAATTAGCAATATATTGAAATGGTTTGCAACTGTTGTGCTCCTTCCCTGTAAGTTAGAAGTTTGCATAAATTGCTGCATTCACAGTACGAAAGTTCCAGCATGCCTGAGGACTTTGAGTCTGGTCTTCTGGTTCAAATAAATCCATGCAATGCCTTAAAAGAAAGCCTGTCCTTTTCTGCCTCTTTTTGTCCTGATATATATTTTCTTTCTGTCATACCTATACGTATATCTATGTACACACACACACATTATATATGTATATATAAATACATAGATGTATCCCACAAAGAGAAGAACTGGAAGTCTATTCTTTACTCGCTTTGCAAGTCTTGAGAGATTAATTTGTGAAATACAGGACAGGGAGATTTATTTGAAAACATATGGAAACCATGGGGGTGAAGCCTGAAGAAGCTATTTGTCCCAGCATGGGATGCTCCATCTTAACCTGAACAGAAGCTGCTGGATAAGGCTATATGACCCCATGCTGGGACTAGCAGTCTCTATGAACTAAACTTAGTGACCAGGGAAAGTATTTGTCTTGCAGGCCTCTGCTGCCATGGAATATATTGCCCTGTTGATAATGTCAAGTAACAAAACTTGAAATAGAGGGATTTTACCTAATGCATGTATGTTAAAAGGCAATGAATAAATGTTACACATTTCATCTAAAAACACATTGTACTAATGAGTAAAGAAATTACATTTATGTGAATTTAACTGAATTGATGAAGACTGATGAACTGATTTATTGGCATAAATAATAATTGATGTTTTTAAATGTGGGAGGTCTGTTTTAAAATTTTGTTTTAAAGACCTAGCTACCAAGGCATGTGCAGTGAAAAGAATCAAATCTTGGTGCGGAAATTAGGTATTAGTGTTATTTAAACCCCCTAGCAGCTCTAGCATCTGTAGCCAAAAAAATGTTTATTTGCTGGGTTTAAACTGAACTGTGATTGAGTTTCTTATTTTAACAGCTTTTTTAGTTTGGTTTGCCTGGAGGAAAGCTCATAATTCATTATAGAGCACTACTTAAAAGTAATTATTCAAATAATGTAGTAAATTATCATCTGAATGGGTGGGGTTTTTAATACTTTATAGCTTGTGTTGTCTCAGCTTTGTTCAAAAATGTTATGTATTTTTTATGAGAGTTGAAATGTTATCTTTCTGTGTGGCAGTATCTTGCTCACTCTCTTTAATTCTGAAGTACAAGTGATTTTTCTTACATGCCAGTTCCTGGCAGATTTGTTGAGCTGAGGTTCTCACACTGTAGTTTTGTCCTCTGCAGTGCTGTGGTGCTTCAGAGATGGCAACAGGCACAAAGCTGCCTCACTGTCTTCTGGAGAGGTGGGAAATGTCCTTTGTAATACTTTGCATGTATGTAGCTGTTGTGGGTGACCATGTAGCTGAAGGCAATGGCTCCAACCAGCCCAGAGTGCCATGTTGTGGTGTTGCTCCAGGTACTGTTCTTGGTCCACACCTGAATTCCCAAACTCACCTCAGGGTGGATCTTATGGGATCTCCTGCAAGCTCCTCTGTGATTTGCTCTCACAACCTACTTTCTATTTGCTTCATACTTTCTTAGTTGTGTTTATACCTGTCTCCCTCCACCCTTCTCCCCATTTTTTATCTTTCTTCAGAGTCCAATAGTTGCATGGCTCACCCATACTGCATAGTTGTTCATGACTCTTGATAGAACCTGTTCATATCTCCTGGATTCAAATGATGCTCAGGAACTGGCTGGTTGCAGCTCATCCACTTCACTCAGGAAAATCATTGCTTCTAGCCTTTCTGATAAATATACCACAGAGGCTTTTCTTCTAGGGTAAGGTGACTCTCTAAGAACAGAGTGAGTCTGACATCCTCCACCATGTCCTATTTTTCGTTAAAGTGTGTTTAAAAGGTTACTGTACTGCACTTCATCAGTGTTTGGAGAGTGGGACCTTCCTGGTAGAGAAGCAGCCAATCTGCTCTTTATCAGACCTGATAGCAGTTGCAGACTAGAGAAGTCCCTTCGCAGTTTTGGGAGCCCTTTTTTTATATGCTGCCCTGCTGCACTGCCCTGCATTGATCTTGCCTTAGTCCCAGGCACACTGGAGCTCTATGCTGGGGAGAGGGTTGAGGACTATGGTGATACCTCTGCGATCCACAGGAAGGGACAGGCAGTAAATGCACTGTACAGGTGCTGCTAAAGCAAAACCATCTGTAAGATTAAAGGACTTGGGATACATGGCTACTCAAAGAGGAGTGGGCATAGTGCACTCCAAAAAGGTTGTGAGAGGTTACACTCCTCTAAGGACTCAAGTTACCTATGTATGTCTTTTCTTTCCCTTTTTGGTGAAATTTGCCTTCCATATAAGACCCAGAAAATCCGATGGCTGTAGAAAACGTATTTTTAGTAAAGATGGACTAAGCCACAACTCAATGCTATGGAAAAACTTTAGCTTTGTTAAATTTGAGATTTCCTGCATTTGCTGTCCTTGAATAGTGTCTCATTCGTATTTCATTGTGCTGATGATTATATTTGCAAAGAAATCTCTTTGTTTAATGATCAATCAGGTAATTTGATTCATTAATTTAAAAGCACTTTTCAGTGTAATAAAATATCATCTAGAGTTTACAAGTAGAGTATGAAAATAGGAAAAGGTGCAGTTGTTTGGTCACAAAAACCTGTCACCCAGTGAGAAGCAGAACCCAGATTTCTTGAGTCTCATCTCTCTGTCTGCTTCATGAACCGTGGCCACCTCTACACTGTTTGAGAATGATAAATGCTTCCCATTTATACGCACATATGCATGTTCTGGTAATACAGTAAACAAAGAAGCCTTTCAGTATCAAATGAAAGTATTCGCAAGAGGCCAAGCCTGTGGTCCTTATGCAGACAAAGCTCTTGTGGGCTTAAGTCAGAATTTTGCTTTGAATGATTACTAGACCAAGCTCCTAATGTGTGTTTAACCCTTCTCAGGGGAGGAAAATAGCTAGCATGAAACAAATCAGAAGTGAGATTTATTTTTTTCCCCCTCTAGAATGAAAGAGAATAAATGTATTATCACTAGAGATGAGATCATATGAGAAAGCCCTTTGCAACAGAAGTGAGGTGATTTCTGCTGTTCCTAAAAAGGCTTTCTTTGAAGATATTGCATTTAACTTTCATAGTTCATCTGCCTAGGGACTTATAGAAGAGGTATTGCTTTTATTTGCTCAGCAAATTATGTATGAATGTACTGGTTGCTATTCCTTATCATTATCCTTTAGATAAAAGTTTAGTGAGGGGTCTCACATTTTGTGTTTTTGCAGACACATTAATTGTACTTTGGTTTTGAAGTTTAAGTTTCAAATCAAAGGCATTAATTCTTAAGACATTAATTGTACTTTGGTTTTGAAGCTTAGGTTTCAAATCAAAGGCATTAATTCTTAAAGATCTGTTCCAACCTAAATGACTCTATGGTGCTATTGAGCTACTGTGTTCTCCAGGCCACTACACTTTAAAAGCAGAGGTGAAAAAAACAAACAACTGTGGACAGTTGTTTTAAAAAACAACCACCACACAAAACACCCTAGGCTTTACCAGGAAAATGTTCTGGATATGAAGGTACCTTAAAGAACTTTGATAATACAGAATTTAAGATAATAATAATTTTCATCTCACTCCTCCCTCACACAAGTGGACATTATGTTCTCAGATGAAATCTTGCCTCCTCCTCCTAATGGCAGGTTCATGCCTGCTTATAAGAAACCATACTGTTTACATTTCTGTGTTTTCCTTTGACAATATACTTTGCCTTTAACCATTTGGTGTTTAGATATTTTGTACAAAGAAGAATCAGCCTCTCAAGAGGAAACGGAATTAAATAAATTTGAAAATAAAAATTTTGGATGTGTAGCACAAAGTACTTTTGAAGATGATACTGAAAAAGTTTATTTCTTATCTCTAGGTTTTGGTGGGGATTTTCTGTTCTTGCTTCTTGTCATTCTGAATTTGATGATGAATTGCCAAGTAGCTAAATCTAAGTGTACAATGGTGGGCTGCAGTGCTTATATGGGTCCTAGCTCACTGTTTTGTCATCTTGCTGCTCCCAGGAGCTTGTTTGCAGCAGTGAGGTTAAGTGTCTGAATTTGTTTGTATGCATCTGTTTCAGAGCAAAGCTTTTTTAGTCATTTGTACCTGTCCTGAGTGTTTGTGCCTGCATTTACCTGCAGGTATCATACACGTATATAATTGGCGCAGCTGTGAATCCACGTGTTTGCACTGAGCTGTTTATAACAGTGGCATTGCACAATAATTTTATTGAAATATCACATGCAGCCATGATCAGTCTTTCAACTCGCTCCTACCAAAAATGATCAGTCTTTCAACTCGCTCCTACCCATACGGAAGGATCACACCCCATGCATGTACTGTCACAACAGCTCGATGTTTTCTACGAACAGACAATGTAGGACTAGTGTATGTGTAGAATATGAAATGGTTTAGTATATCAGAATCCATGATTTAAGCATGCTCAAAAAATTATTATTTTTTAAATACCAGATGGTAAGCTTCCAATTACCTTATTTTTAGGAAGACATTCTTGGATTTGTATGCTTAAGCATAGGCTGTTCATTTATTTTCTCAGTCATCCAAATATGTATGCGCATGCACACATCTTGTCAGAAGACATTTCAATCTTGATATGACAGTATTTTTGAGCAGAAAATTGTTTGGTGAAGGATTTTCCAATCAGCTATAATCTTATATGTCTGAGTAGCTTTGAAGTCGTTCCGGTTTTGGAAAAGAAATACATGTCCTGCTTCAAATATTGAATCCTCCTCCTGAAACCATCTCTGTCCTAAGAGGAATGGGAACTGAATTCAATCAGGGATAACTTCCCTATTCTTAAAAATGTAATAGTTTTAAATTGGCATCATTGGTACTATTAGTAAAAGTATCATTGATTTTTAAATTTCAAATTAAATACTAATACCAAAAAAGTTTAATGTAAGAGTTTTATCTCCTGGGAAAGAGAAAATTCACACCTTTCCATTGAATCTTCTGTTTCTATCCTAGGAGTACCAGGATTAAGGTTATAAAATGGCCATTTGTCTTTTACATATGTACATATGTGTGTGTATATATAATATATATATATATGTATGTATGTATATATGTCAGGTCCTTTCCAAGTATCCATGCTAAAAATGCTAGACAGCCATATAGTGACATTGATTTTTAGAAGATTTCTCATTTTGATGTTTTCAAACTGGGGCAATTGTATTCTCATTAATGAACACTTAGTTTTGCAGGTGACATAATATGGAAAAAATCACAATAAAGATTTTACTACTTCAACTTTCTATGCTACCAGCTAGTGTAAATGCTGTATAGTATGTGGTTTTATCCTCATATTTCTAGAGGACATCTGCAATTATTTCCTATAACCTGTTTTATCATTGTCTTATTGCAATTCAAGTTATGGGACTGCTAGCCATGAGGCACTGTAGTTGCTGAAAATGTACATGGATTCAAAAAGTGACCATATAAAAATGATGGAAGAAAAGTCTCTCAAAGATTATTAAATACAAAGGCATTGTCTTTGGCTCAGGAAGTTCTATTATAACAAATAGCTGGAGTCTAGGAAAATATTCTGAGGAGGCATCAAAATATTTGTCTTGCTATACTCTTGTCAGGACGGGGCAGTTAGAGAGGTGGTCTGCAGATGTCTGGTCTTATTTTCAAGAATGCTTGCTGTAGTAGTTCTTATATTTGTAAGGGTATTGGCTATACAATTTTATCCTTCAGAAGCAGAATAACTTTGTGGCAAAGTGGCATTCAGAATAAGTAGATATGAATGCAAAATGCACGTTGACTAGAGCAGGAAGGAGTAGCACAGAGGGTCTTAAGGTTCAGTCCCATTTTGTCTGTCTAAATTTAACTGGTATTTTACATGTACACCTAGCACATCATAATCGGTGCCATGTTTCTTTTCTATCACTTAGTGGGGCTCAATATATGAATATTGAAAGAGTGATATTGAACCAATTCAGGTTTATGATCTGAGTTTATGGAAGTAGTTACTCTTCCATTTACTCTGTCGGAGTCTAACCAAGGTTTGAATTTGTATTTCTAACACAATAGATATGAACTTCAAAAACTGGAAAGCAAGCAACAGCCCTGGAGGGGAGCCCATACACCTCAATTCTTGAGGTGAGGTGGTCTATTCTGCATAAGATTTAATTTTGCTGGAACTGGAACATGCTCCTGCTGTAGAGATGTATTTGATAAATAAATTTTATGTTAACAAAGCAGCAGAAGGCAGTAAGAAGGATATCAAGCGAATCTTTATCATCAAATCTGCCAATATCTCAAAGTAAGGTTATTTCTTTTTCCTTGGAGCAGAGAAGTCTGGGGACAGTGAGAGAAACACCTACAAAGAGCCTAGATATTACTTTCATAGATACAGGGATGCTAATATTTTATACTATTTTTCATTATTTTTATGATGCAAAATGAGTCTATTCCTTCATATGAAAAAAAAGAAGGTTAAAAAAAAAGGTGGATTTTCCAGCTGATTAAACCATTCAACAAGCTGGAATACCAGCGCTAGACTTACGGAGCTCAGAACTGGTATAACATCTTTTTCCTTTTGTGCCCTTTCTGAAACAGCATAATTAATCAAGGCACTATTTTCTAATAATTTCTGTGAAAAGTAATTTGCTTTGTTCTTGTCTCTCAAGTGACAGATTGCTGAAGTTGAACTGTCATCAGGTTCCTCTTCAACAGACAGTTTCATATTTCAGTGAACATTTCCCTGGCCTGGTTGGCTTGATTTATAATAGCTGAGGTTAGTGTGAAATTAAAAATTAATTAATTTCATTGAATTTGTAATCAAGCAGACTGGCCTGAGCTGTGGAGGTGCTAATGAGTCTCTCCTGTCTCTCCCCTTCTAGTCAGCTGATCCCTTAGCTTGCAGAACAGCTGCACAGGCAAAACTAACATCTGAACATAGGCAGAGGGTCAGGGGTCTGCCTGCCAGACCCACTGGGGCCAGACCTCCTCCTGGTGCTGCAGGTTAAGGAAAAAAGTGTAACAGTTTGTTAAACACGTGAGTAAGGCAGTGATGAGGGAAGCTTCTGTGAGTAGTCATTGGTGTTAATCTTTGGTGTCTGCTCTTGACCTCTGGAGTGCAGATGTCTTGATACACCTATATACCTGGGGAAACATGCCATTATTTTGAACACCTAGGAGTAATATACTAGGTTATGTGCTGATCTGGAGGGCAGAAACATCTGAAAAAATTTGGATTTTTGAAAAGAATAATTTGGTCCTTACTGTGGCTCGCGAGTGTTGTGTAGCACTTCAGAAGCCTCCTCAGGAAGGGTGTGTTTCTCAGATAAGTCACTTACACAAGCCATAGGAGAGACTTGGATGCTGTGAGCTGCTCATTTCTATCCTGTGCAAGCTACAACCTCTTTCATGGGAAACAAGTTAAAAACAATTCGGTCAGCAGTTAAAAGAACCCCTAAATGCTCAGTGATCTGAAGTATTTGTAGAGGAATAAGTCATAAATTTGACATGACTGAATCCACCCTCTAAAAAAAAAATCACCTTCATAGCAGTTTCATTCTGCAACACATTTGTGATATATTTCAATGAGCGATGAGCAATTAGACTTCGAAACAATAAGATAGAAAGTGTTTTCTACCTCCATTGAAACAGTATGTTAAAGAGGCAAGAAGGTGTTATGCTAGCCTGACATCTCTTTCTTCCCCACTGCTGTTCATCATACTTTCACTTCTCTGGTGGCTTGGATTCTGATATTCTGATGATGTACAACTTCAGAGTTTTACTGTCCTGCTCTATTCAAGAAAAATAAGTATCAAGAAGAAATGTTTGTATTTTTTGCATACAAAAAACTTCAATGCCATAGCAAGTGATTTAAGACATATGATTCCATGGAGTGTTTTTTAAATTCTTAATTTTAAAAAAAAAGAAAAAAAACCCACCTTTTTTTAATATATTTTAATTTAGGTACTTAGTGAAGCTTTCAAGATTGTGTCTGAGGATAAAACAGAAGGGTTGAATTAATGTGCCAGTTGAAAAGGTATAACTGGATTTGAAACAAACCTGTTATTGTGACATTTGACCAGATATTAATTAACCATTTGGCTATATCCTCTTCTGACAAAAGAAAATCTAAGATGGCATTAGTCCGTGTCAGACTACAGATACTAGGCAATTATAATTTCTGCATAAATATTTCTCTTAAAAATTTCTTTCTTCATTTATGGATTTCCATTTCTCCCAGATAACCACAGCTCATACCTGATCTTGGATGTCTTTTCCAACCTTAATGATACTATGATTCTATTATTAGAGGAGCACAGAGTTATCTTGTGTATTTCTGATCTAAATTGAAGTGGAAAGAGTAGGACTCACTCACAGTGATGCTAAACTTTTATTATTGGTGCTGTGGCTAGTGGGAATACAACCATAGCTCTATCTGATCAGCTTTGAAGGTCACTGAGACTTTGAAGGCTCAGAACAAATGTATGCATTAGTAAGTATCTCTCCCATCTTCATACTACACTGCATTTATTTAATAATCTGGTCAGAGCAAGAAAAGCAGAGTAATAGTCTCACATAGCATCACTTTAGAAATCCCTTAATTACCAGAATATGATGTCTGCACATGTGTATGAGCGTATATATGTAAATGTTTATATGCATACACATATAAAAATTTCTCTAAAACTGTTGCAAGATTTCTTTTTTTTTAAAGGAAGGTTAGTAAAGCTATGAACAAAGATGTTTTACCTCCTCTAGAGCTGTAGTGTAAAACCCATACATTTTAAAATACCAATATGAAGCATTTTCTAGCATTTCACCATAAATGCTGATTCAGCTTTATTAAAGCATGGAAAATATAATTCTGTACATTTTAAATTTTATGTGAGCTAAGTATTCGATCAGCAGCAAACACTCAAATAAGGTATCAATATGTGAGGTGGGAGGTAGCTGAAAAATAAAGGTGAATGGATTCACTTTTTCCCTGTGAGCATATTCAGGGTGGACCCAAACTATTTGGTGCTTAATTTGTTTAAATATTGTATTTGAATTTGTCCAAGTGGAATTGATGTATCCTCAGCTATCAGTTTACTGAACTATAGAACTTTCCCAGCTGGCTTACAAGTGTTATTTGGGAAGGACAAGTGGTATATGGAAACTGATTAGTGTTGCTTCTAGAAGGGCGTTTCATAGAATCATAGAATGGTTTGGGTTGGAAGGGACCTTATAATTCCAACCCCCTTGCCATGATCAGAGGTGCCACTCACTGGATCTGGTTGCTCAGGGCCCTATCCAGCCTGGCTTTGAACTCTTCCAGGGATGGGGCACCCACTGCCTTTCTGGACAATTCTGTTCCTGAGCCTCACCACCCTCACAATAAAGAATTTCTTCTTTACATCCAATCTAAACCTTCCCTCTTTCAGTTTAAAACCATTGCCCTTGTTTTGTCATTGTCTGCCCATTTGGTAGGCAGAACCACAAAGGGGAGACTTGCCAGCTTCTACCTGATTATCACAATTATAAAGAAATGTACTTACTTTTCAGTAAGCACACAAATAAAGAACCCAAATAAAAATGAAAAACAAGACCATCAGTGCATACACAGGGCATTAATAAGGGCCTTGTGTGGATTTATCCCAGTGAGTTTCTGTCACAGGTTTAGTGGAGTGGCTTACAAATGTGGAGATGAGGGTTTGTATTTTGAAATGTCAGCATTTGTTATTATTTAAATGTGAATGCACATGTCTTTGATCTACTTCGAGATATATAGATAATGTTTTTGTCTGATAGAGTAATTTTTTGCTATTAATGACAATAACAGTTATAATTTTATTGATACGTATTGTTGCACTTTGTGCTTTTAACAGTTATATACATTATAAACACAGGGAGACAGACAGGTCACTTCCCTGAACATCTTGCACCATAGAATTTTTTTCAGTGTAACATAACATACAAATCCAGCAACAGCATGAATTAGTGATTTTCAACATTATTTTTTAATATCCATGTCCGGATTATTTTTTTTTCATTGGAAAGGCAGATATTTATATAGTGAATTTAAGCTTGGCTGTGGGCTTCCCTTTCTTAGGTAACTTTTGCAGAGTATCTTAGATGTGGTCCAAGGAACTATAGGTTGAAAAAAATGCAGAAAATTCTTAAATATTTTTTATTTTAGACCCTTCTTTGCAAAAGGTCGATAACTCACACTTGGATTGTGATACCCTTAGATTATGACTGTATGTTTATCATATATTAGTGAGAACAGAAGCTTATTATATTTTAAATACAATGTGCTAGGCAGGGACAAGAATTTAAATAACCAAATGTTTTGCAAGAGGAAGGAAAGCTGACTAATCTGATTGTATAGGCTTGCTACATCTATGAAATTTCAAATATAGTCTCAACAGTTTGGGTATATTCTTCCCACAAAACATACTTCAAATGTCACATTGGAAAGAAGACTGTACCATGCCATGGGATTGCTGTTCTTAAATTGTTTAATATCTTAAATATTAATTCAATGAACTGCACAGTATTGCAAGTCCATCTTTAGCAGTTACTAGTAAATCACCAGAGTGAACCTGAAGTCTAGTTTTTGAAACCTAATGAATTTTATCATTTCTTATTTAGAAATAGGGTTAATACATTTTTATGTGCGAACAATGGTTTGTCTGTACGTGATCTGTAGTGAAATATTCAGTCCATATTAATTGCAATACTGTGGTTGTTAACTTTAGGGCATGGACTACTTTATCTCTTATTCCATTTCAAGAATGTTCTGAACATAAAATTAATATATTTAAGATGAGTCTGACCATAATACTTTGGATAAATCTCCCAAGTTCATCTGGTTTAAGGAAATGTGGGAGTCTTTAGGGTGTTTTTTCATCTTCCTTCAATACTGTTCCCAGGTGTCATTCAGTTATTCCCAGAGATAATGAAAGATTTATGCATTGACAAGTGTGGAGGTGAAACAGTGGTTAAAACAGTGCTGCAAGTGATACTCCTGATCCTAGCAGGAGTTGCTGGCATGCTTGCATTTTTGGAAGATTTTCCAAAGTTTCCCCTTGTGAATAGCCATAAATTATTTCAGTGAGACTTTTCTTGTTGAAGCTAATGTCACTTCTTAAAGCCTAGAGATTCCTGAGGTACATAACAGAAGTTAACACAGTACATTTTTGCTCAGAGGATCTGAAAGGGGTTTAGTATATTGAAAAAAAAGAGGATTTTCAGGGTTATGAAATAAGAACAATTGACATCACTTAATAGTTTGAATACTTCTTATTTCTTTTTCCCATAATTTTTTGTAAGGTAGAAAGGAATTAAAAAACTCTTTCCAAACAAAGAGAGGGAGGGGGGAAAAAGACCCCAAAACTTTTTAGGAGTTATGCTAAGCCTTAGTTGCTATGATCGTGCTCTAAGAGCAGTTAATCTTTTGGGAACAGTAGTATGGATTGAATTCATCGAAAAGGGAATGTGTGTCAGAAATGACCCTATGTATAATGGGGAGAGATCAGGTCCTGGTTTCATGGTGTCTTAAAAACTAAAGGCCAGTTTCAAGTCTCAGGTATAAAGAAAAGAAGGACAGCTTTTGGGGAGATTACCAAGTCAAGCAGTGATGGTATAAATAAGCACTTGTCTTGATTAGTAGAGCACAGGCTGCACTTCCAAATATTTGTGGTTTTGAAAGAGCTTCAACAGCTTTTGCTGATAGCAGGGAGATTCTCAAAAGAAAAAACAAACCATAAAGTGCAAGTCATGAAAGTTTGGTATGTCTGCTTATTGAATGAGGGTATGGTGGGTTTCTTTAAGGAGCAGTTGAATTTCAGCTGTTCTTTCCCGTAGCACTTAAAAACAAATGGCTATCATCCATCTCAGTGGTTTCAAAGGCAAGGCTGTCCTCAAAGGGTGTCTGCACATAGTGTATGTATCTCATTTGGTTTTGCACAGTTGGGGAAATTGAATTTATGATAATGTGAACTGCATGGGGACTTTCATCCACAGATTACATTAACAAAATAAAAAGAAGAAATCTAAGTCACTGTATGCAGTGATGGCATCCCAAACCAGACTTAGGGCATAAAGATTTTCAAATTCTGAAGTGAAAAGTCTTGTGAGCTTGAAGGACTTGGTATCAGCACTTTGAAAATATCATTAGAAAATACTAGTGAAGATCATGAGGGCTCATGAGTTCCTCTTCCCATCCTCAAACAGGATGATCTTGGCTGTGTTATCATTGCCACCCCACCAAACCTTCCAGATGTGCTTTCCTATTCTGTACATTTACAGTCAAAGGCATGCTAATATATATAGCAATTTGCAGGTTTATGACGAGACAACTTCAGAGCTGGATTTGAAAGTTCTTCAAAGGATTTGAGTGAAACTAGCCTGTGAAGGAAGGTTCAGATGCATAGAGAATATCTTTGAGATATCAAAGTATTTCATAAACCTGATTGGCAGTAAGATTTTCATTTTTCTTAGCCTGTCAGTGGCCTGTATGCAAAGCTGCATACATACTGCTTTTCTTGATACAAAATGGAAATAGAACCAAGAGATATACCTGTCGATGTATATATGTTCTTCTGCTGGGCTTTTGGGGGAGACTTTCTGCCCAGCTCCATTTTACCATTAGCTGCTTCTACTTGGGAGACCTGTAGGGCACAGCAGAAGACATGTTTTATAAAATGTAAACCAGCCCCCAGTTCACGAGGTGCTTATTTTGGGAGACATGGCATCCTAGGAGGAATGTTGAGTACAGGTCTTTTCCTAGCATTGCAGGAACTGGCCCATCAGCCTACTGTCAGTCAGCCTACTGTTGTTGTCTTTCCCCTATTGTATTATGATTTGTTTCATACAAATTTTATCTTAGAGGCTTAAAGGAAGAGTTCATGGATGGAAGAAATTTTTGTTTAGTATTGAAAAGAGAATGAAACATGCCTTCCTGAGATAATTCTGGTTGTTTTTCAGGTGACTTGTACGGTCCGTCAGGTTGCTGGACTATGCAACATCTCTGCAAGTCTGTCCTCTTGTTCAGGGGTTCTTTGCTTCTCATTTCCTCAGAAAATGAACCACAAGCTGAAATGTGAGAGAGGATGAGATGGATATTAATGATCTTAACTCTTTCATATACTTCAGTTTACCTGCATGTTTTCATGCTGATTTAGGAGACCAGTGCATGAAAAAGCAGGCAAAGACTGGCAGAGTGAGACGTGTGGGCAGCTATTAATTGGAGATTTCCCCATTATCTCCTGTCAGAATTAACAGCTCCAGGTTAGCACTAATGGATATGTTTCCACAAAGCTGGAATGTAAATTGCCCAAACCATTAAAAATGCTTATCCAGGGCCAAAAGCAGGGCCTGGGCACACATGGCTGGGCATGGAAGAATGCATCTGTGCAGTGTCTTCTGGTGTGACCAGAGACTACCTACATTGAACAGAGTTTGCCGAAAACATAGGCATTGATAGGTGTTTACTGTTTTGCCTCATTTTACAGTTTTTCTCTTGTATCTTTGAGAGAGAAAAAGATGCCTCTTTCAAGAAAGCTGGGGGTACCTTTGGGAACAAACACAGGTGAGACAAAAGTACTGTGGCTTTGGTATTCCTGGCCGATATACATGTGGGGTGGGGGGAGAACTGTGTGTGATGCAGGAAAAGAAACATAAGAAAACTTGTATATTTTTTTGCAATATGGAGTCTAAATAGTAAGTGCAAAAATGAAACAGGTGAAGTATGATGATTACTGACCTTGTAATTTGTCAAACTTCCCATCCATAACGTTGTTGCACTGCTTCACTACCTTATGGATATTATATTTTGTTCAGATACTGAGATCTTCCTACTCAACCTTTAAAGTCCTTAAGGAGTAGCTGACCTTTAAAAATTATTTAAAACAAAACGCAAAATGAGAGTTTTGTTAAGTTAAATTCTTTTCCTTACATCCTTTTCCTCAGATATTATTCATTGCTTAGACACATTTTATGCTCTCTTGCTATTACAACACAACCAGGCTTGCTGGTAGAGGCTGAAGGGAAAGGGGGTGGGGGTGGAAAGAGCCCAAGACCTCTCTTTTTCTTTGGTAACTGAATTGTAAATGAAACTGAGTCAAACATGTAGCAGAAAATTAGTAGAAATCAAACTGCATCAGTGGGAAAAAGTAACTTTATCCTCAGAAAGCCAAATTCTGAAAGTTACAGAAAATGTTTCATGGCCTCCAGAAGTAATTTAAGGAGCTTGCGAGCAACATTGTTTGCTTTGTAAATGAATTCAGTTGGCTGGCTGTTGGCATGGGAGCTTGAGTTCCGGGTAGGCAGTTGCTGTATACTCAATGAAAGCATGTAATTAATTATCTGTGGCTATTTGATACAGTGGGTAAATCAGACATTACCAGGCCAGCAAGCAGGAAAGAAATATGTTGTAGGAAACAATCACATACTGGACAAATGGGAAAGGAGGGAGGAGAAGCAAGGGCATGGGCTAGGTCTTTTCCATCTCCAGCTTCTATGAAATAGGCTTACAGGGGCATTGGGTTAGTCTCATTTAAAAAGTGAGGAGTCAGCAAATACTTCACAAGCAGCCACACTGCAATTCCTGATGGAAATCAGAGAGGAGAATGATAGAAGAGGAAACAAGCGTCAGGAACTGCTGGGCTCAGGCCGTGGTGCACCAGTTACAGGGAGGGTATCAGTAAGGCATCATTGCTTAACCTGTGTTGGCTAAATTCAAAGCATTTTCAAAGGTTTCTGGAACAAATAATGGGAAAATATGCTGTGCTTGCACTGTTGTGTCCCAACCTGAGGATCTGCTTTGTGACTGACATTCATGTTTAGCAAGCATATCCTGGTCTATTTAGCTCTGTCTGTTTTTATGGTTTCTGATTTATCTTTTAGCAGCTTTGGTAAAACTGTCCTTGCTGTTACCTTGGACCTTATATGAGGGCTGTGTACATTTTTAAACGTCTTAGATCTGACCTGTGATGTGGCTCTGTACCCATTTCTGATTAGAGCATGGTCTAAGTAGGTCAGTCTGGGAAAACAAAGTAGGTACCGCACTGTGCTGGGATGCTGTCCTTCCTGCTCCTATTGACTCAGCCTCACCTGCCTTTGGTCTGCCTCCCTTGCTCTGGCACACAGAGCCCCAGCCATCCCCATCATTCTATCCCTCTGGGGGACTCACAGCTGCAGGGAGGAGGAGACATCCTGCCTGTTATCTGAAAGCAGCCTTTGGGCTACCTGTTGCACTGTGGCACCTGTGGTTAAGGGAGAAGGGACTTCCCTGTTCACCAGTGCATTGTGTTTGCCTGAAATGCAAACCCCAGAGACTTTCTGGACTCCACCTGTTTTCTTTTTACAGATAAACCAATTTGCACAAAGCCTTATCAGTCAAGAATGTGAAAAATCAAAGTATTCAGGTTTCATTGCTTCTACACATTGATTCTGCACCTCTGTCGTGCTTTTTTAGTCTTCAGTTGTTTGCTTTGGTATGAAAGTTAGGGCATAATTTTGGTATGAAGTCATTGATTATACTAGTTTCAAGATATTTTATAAAACTGATCTAAATCCTTGAGTAAAACCAGAAATGTGGTTGGTGAATATCTCTTACAGCATGAGAGTTATGAGGTCTGCATTTCGAGAGAAGCATTTCACACCCTCTTATTTCTAACAGCTAGTCAGACCTGGATCCAGATCCTCCAAATAGCAGCTTTCCTCTTTGTTACAACAGGTGAGGAATGTTCTTTAAAGGTATTGATTTATTTTACTGTGCTAAGAATTTTCTAAAGAAGTGTTGTCAAGAATTTGTTTTGGTTATGTGCATCTGTAGAGACTGTTTAGACCTTCAGTATTTTCCTATATGAAATGAAGCTATGAAGTCCATTCAAAAACACACCAGTATGGTTATGGCCTTAAGGATTTCATTTTGAATTGCTTCATAATATTCTAGTAATTTTAAAAAAAAAAAAGAAATCCATAACAAAAATTTATAATGACAAATCTAAAAATGTCTAAGCTAATGATGAAATAAGATCTACTGGTTCTGTCTTTCTCTTTCAGTGTTGATTGCTCCTGTAGTACTTTTTTGGGGGGCTGTGAGTGTGTGCGTGTGCTTTCCTTGATCCTATCTTAAATAGATCTGAAGTGGTTGATTCCATTGTTTCTTCTGAAAAGTTATTCTGTGATCTAAGAGATGTCAGTCTCACATACGCATTTCTTTCTCCTGGAACTCACTAAATGTTTTTCCTGTAGTTTCAACCCCTTTTAATTCCAGTTGATATAACCTTTTTGGTTTCTCTTCATTTTCTTGGTGTCTGATATTCTTTATCTCTGTGCTAAGCCTCCTCCACTCTAAGAAAGCCGAGTGGCAGGAAACTCTGAGATTGAAAAAGTTTTGCATGATATGGATGGTCAGATCATGGCATGATCAATGCTCTTGTTTCATAGTAGTGTTTGTGTTGCAAGTAGTGTATTTGCTGGCTCTCTCATTCCTCTTCTTTGTTTGTACTTATGGTCTTACATCTGCTCCTTTCTTTTTTTAGCTTCCAGGGCCTGGGGAGTTGCTGTGATAGTATGGAAGACTAGAAAAAGGCCATAGAAATTAGATGCTGACTACTGTAAGAAAGTGTTTGACTGTCATATGTAATACAGCTGGGCTGTAGGTCAGAGTATGGGATACCTAATCGAAAACATTTGCAGTGTACTGTAGACAAACCCTCATTTAAAGCTGCCATTAATTGCCTGGTTATCTACTATAACTGTAGCTAAGGATAGTTCTGTTGTCATCTATCCTTACAAAGCTGTTCAGAGGATTCGGGGAAGAAATGGTTTCACTAAACTATTAGTAAAGGTGGATTTTATGTAAGGCTGGCTGATGTTCCTTTGTTGTTGTCCAAGTTGTTTCCTTCCCTGTTTCTCGACCAGTCAATGTCCATTTCAGTGTTCTGTGGCCTTTTTTACCATTGGCCACCTTTTTGGTGTATTGTTGATGCATCCTTTAGCATTGTATATTAATGACCATTGCTTCTCAGACTGAGTGTACTTACTGCATTCCTAGTTCTTCCAGTGAGTACATGTGTTCATGTGTAATTCAATGCCTGAGGTTGGAATGGAGCAGCTTTAAGGCAGGAAGTTCATAGAATGATAGAGTCACCAAGGTTGTACGAGACCTTTTAGATCATCAAGTCCAACCATTAACCTGTCACTCTGCTGTAACCTCTAAACTATGTCTTCCAGCACCAGATCCAGATGACTCTTAAAGATTTCCAAGGATGGTGACTCCACCACCTCCCTGGGCAGCCTATTCCAATGCCTGAGCACCTTTACAGTGAATTTTTTTTCTAATATCTAAACCGAATCTCCCGTCTCAGCTTATGACCATTCCCTCTAGCCCTCTCACTGTAGGCATGTCAGAAGAGATCATCCCCCACCTCTCTGAAACCCCCTTTCAGGTAGTTGTAGAGAGCGATAAGGTCACCCCTGAGCCACCTCATCTCAAGGCTAAAGAAATCCAACTCCCTCAGCCATTCATCACAGAACATGTGTTTTGGGCCTTTTATGAGCCCCATTGCCCTTCACTGGACGTGCTGCAGTGCCTCAATGTCGTTTTTAAAGTGAGGGGTCCAAAACTGAACACAGTACTCACGATGTGGCCTCACCAATGCTGACACATGGTAGTTTTCTTGCTGCCTTTCTCTGCATCTAGAGCTTTGCAAAAATGCCCACTTTTCTGCCAGCAGAATTACTATAGTATTGGAAGGAAAATACTTGAATCCTTTCCCACTGCCAGTATTAACTAGGCTGAGTCAGAAAATACACTGCCAAAAGCTGCTGCCTCTCACTCCAAGAATGGCATGGAATGATGCATTTTTGCTTGTGCTGAAGTGCTAATAGCCAAGCTGCTGTTGTTTCAGAAGAAAAGTGCTTTATTTTTAAGGGTTTCAGCAACTATATCCAATCCCCTTCCCATGTTCTCCAGATGGTTTTGGTGACTCTTTTTTGGCCTCAGTATTCCATCTCTACAAAGGAGCTAATGTTCTCTATTCTGGCAAGTGCATTGCAATAGCAATTTAGTTTCTCTTTGTGATACCAAAATAACATGATGGGCTCATGTAAGTATGGAAAATGGAAGGAACTCTATCAGACCTACTCAGTGAGAATTGTGTATCTTGCATCATAACTTTTGCTGGTTGTGCTTGCAGCATGCTCTGAGTTGTTCTCTTCCTGGTTAGTAGAAAGTCTGTCTGCTGCTCGTTTTTCCTTTCTTTTTCCTGTACAAATATTTAGATGTCAAGCATACCTGTGTTAATAATGACTGAGACAACAGATTAAAGCTGTGCCATGTTTCTGAGTCTTGAATTCAAGAGTGGAAATCTATTTTTAATGTTTTTGCAGGTGACCTCTTCAATTTTAGCAAGCAATGTTCCCCTGGAAGAGGCATCTTCTAACATGATGTTTTCCAAAGGGATTGAAACAGTTTATGAATAGGCTATGACTGTGGCTATCTGTATGTAGTAACTTACTGATATTTTCTTAGTTCACATAGTCACATTTTCTGTTCCTGAAAGTACTGTGATCTGTCCTGGAGTGGGGAGTGTGGAATAAATAATAAAGGTCCTTGTCTGGGAACTTGATGTTCTAAAGTAAGAGTTATGCAGTCATTGACACTAATCAATGAAAGCTTTGGTTCCATCCAGAGTTTTCAGAAATATTTTTTAGAGCGAGAAGAAAAGATGCTTCCTATCATAAAAAGGTTAATTGTAGTTTCTGTGCCGGTTTTCTCAATAGTTTTTGTAGACCAATCCTTGACATTGCTAAGCTAATGCTAAGTGAAATAGGAAAATGACAATTGTTCTAAGTAGCTTTAGTCTTTGTACAGTGATGCTTGTATGTAAATACAAAATTGCTGTTTGAAGTCCCAACAGGGTTTCCAAAGGGCTAATGGGATACTTTCACTGTTAAAACTAGGGCTATTGTAAGTGGGTTATCAACTTACATGTAATCACATGGAAATTCCCTTGAGAATCATTGAACATGAGGGTGAAATGTCTCTTTTTCTTTTCTTTTTTTCCCCTTCTTTGTTTTGGGTATTGTTTACAATGAGTTATAGCTTACCTTTTTATTTAAGGGACTTGAGAAGCACAGTAAAACTACAAACTCTGCTTCATGCCTAATTTAGAAAGGATTAGATGTAGCATTGGAAGTCTGTTCTTGTACAACTCTTACAGCACTGAGTTGTATTTAGGCAACTACCATTGGCTGATAGACTCTAAGTAAAGATTTTTAAGTAAAATCAATTTGAGTCACTAGAAACAAAAAAGTTTTCTGATACTCAGGCATTTTCTGTACTTGCTTGGCAGTATACATTTGAATTGTATAGCAGTGCTGAGTTGACTGCCATAAATTTCTTTTGTAATCCAGCTTCTCTCCTGCTGCAAATCTAAAGTTGCTTCTGCTATTTGGCCACCTTTGTCTAGATTGCAAATTACCAACAATAGGGTTTTATGATGGTAATGCTGACACAACCCGACCTATAGCCATGAAAATACTGTGCTGCTCGAAAGGCTCTTTAATAAGTTTTCAGCTGAAGCTTTCTATGTGAGCGAAGAGCCACGTGCCATGCTGAGACTTCACATCCAGCCTTCATGGATTATTGATCATTCTACCTGCCACAAGCTAGTGCTTACAGGGAGGGCAAAAGGTGACTGAATGGAAGAGATTTTTTTTTTAAATGGTTGCCTGTGAGGAAAGTAGTATTGTATATCTTTTATACCATCTGTCTGATTAGAGCCTGAATAATAACATACACAAAGGTAACTTGTTTCTTCTATTTTTGATACAGTGGTTTCACATAGGCATATAAATTTAAAAGAGCAGGAGCCGAAAGCAGCAGTGAACGGTAGAGAGCCAGTTTAACTACTTGGATGTTGTTTTAAAAAAGCCTTATAAAATGAGTTTGATTAAGTAAGAGAGTGAATTTTACTGCGTTTTCTGCATTTGCTAGGAAGATTTATGAGAATAAGCTAAATGGTGCTCTTGGGAATCCAAAGTTCCCACAGAAAGCAGGAAATCGTGTATTTTTTTCTCTAGCACTAAAGAGAGCATTCTGCATTAAAAGGCATATCTGTGAGTCACTGATGTTCTGAGGGAGTACAGCTGTTATACTAATCCAGACGTTAAAAGGCGTATCTGTGAGTCACTGATGTTCTGAAGGAGTACAGCTGTTATACTAATCCAGACCACTGTAATTTTACTCCCAGTTATAAAAATGAAATAACCAAAGATGAATTTACGTATATCTGGCAAATATTTTAAACTGAAGATTCAATGAAGACAGTTAATTTTAACCTATATTTGAAAAGTTTGTTGTTTTTCTTTTCTGAAACCTGACAGGTCTTTGTTTATTTTTATTTTTTCTTAAGTACAGTATTTGGTCTGAGAAATTTATTTCTTTTCTCAAGCAATTACTGCTTGAGTTTTTAGTGGGTGCACTTGTTATGCTGTTGCAGTTGATAGCCATGTTCTGTCCCTGATTGTTAATAAAGCACAAGCACTCAAGTGAAAGGGAAACTCTGATTTAAGATTTCAAGTTTGTTTTCATAGTTACTGTTAAATTTTCAAAATATGAACTTGGATTGGTGCAGAAATTCCAAAATATCATGTTTTGGCTAAAACCGTAATAGCAGGGCTTTTTCCCATTATATGCCCTCTGCTTAAGGATTAAACTTGTAGCTTTTAAGGCAATAACATTTTTTAACTGATTGTCAAATGAAATGACCATTCTTCTGTTACAATTTTATGGACTGGAACTTGTTGTATGGCATGCTATCAACAGGCTTGGCAACTGAGGGTCATCTCTTCCTGGGCAAAGCAGGCCCTTGTGTTTAAAGGGAAGCTCCAGTGTGGATTTTCTAGGTGAGGTATTTTTCTCATTGAATGGAAGGCTCAAAATTGAAATAGTCGCTTAAGAAAGTGGATAGAAAAAAACAGGGATGAGTTCTTAAGCTGCAATCACAGCTTATGTTTCATTCCAGAGAATTCTGAAAATAATGCTTTTGCACAAAAAAAAGTCAAACATTTCAAAGTTTGATTGCAACACTTGTTTAATTTAGAAAGATGCAGAACTGAACATCTTAAAAACGTGCAGACTCACCGTAAGTAGCATAGATGTAGATGAGTATTCATTGCTTTAGCAAAGAAAGAACAGGATGAACTGTTTAGAGTGCCATTCAACCCACATCAGAGAAGATATGCATTTGTCCGGGATTTTATATAATCATAGTAGTGAGGTTATGATTATAATCATAGAACTATAGGGGCTGGAATGGACCTTACAGATCATCTAGTCCCAACCCTCCCTACTGTGGGTAGGGACACCTCCTCACTAGACCAGGTTGCTCAAGGTTTCATCCAGCCTGGCCTTGAACATTGCCAGGGTTGGGGCAGCCACCACATCCCTGGGCAACCTGTTCCAGTGTCTCACCACCCTCACAGTAAAAAATCAGATGATGAAATAAGAATATGAGCCAACAATTTGTCAAAGTAAGTTATTGCATTAATGTGCTTGTCACAGTAATGGTACCAAGACTGTGGTTGCATCTCAGAAAGTGTTATTATTGCTAGCAAATAGTTGCATTTAAAATTATCACACTAACTCTTTTTAAATTATAGAAACATTTCCACATACCTTTTAGATTTTCACACAGAGCTTTTGACTGTTTTGCAGTAATGAGCTGTCAGCTTTTTACAATTTCTTACCACTTCACATTTCAATATGGGTCTTTCTTTTTCCAGGTTCTAGGAACCTAAGATTAAATAGGGCTTCCTTTTTAATTTTACTCCTTTATTAACAATAGTTCAATGCTGCTTACCTTTATTTCCAACCGTGTCAGACCAGAAATTGAGTACCTGCTTAGTTCATCTACATTTAATACTGATTGCTTTTTACAATTTCTTACCACTTCACATTTCAATATGGGTCTTTCTTTTTCCAGGTTCTAGGAACCTAAGATTAAATAGGGCTTCCTTTTTAATTTTACTCCTTTATTAACAATAGTTCAATGCTGCTTACCTTTATTTCCAACCGTGTCAGACCAGAAATTGAGTACCTGCTTAGTTCATCTACATTTAATACTGATTAAACAACATCTGTGTCAGACCAGAAACTGAGTACCTGTTTAGTTCATCTACATTTAATACTGATTTGCAAAAACAACATGATAAAAGGCAGAAGATTTTAAGCAGTAGAGGGTTTAAAATTTTCTTGATTCATTCTGAATAAACCTTAAATTAGTGGGATTAACACAATTGGATCTGTGTTTTACCTGGTAAAGATCCTCTAGGGGATAAAAATGGCAGAGAGGAGGAGAAAAGATGTTCATCTAGAATAGCATTTAAATATATGCCTTGCTCCATAGGGTGTAGGTATGTGCTTAAATTATACTCTAAACACACATTCCAAATCTGACCTATAGAGAACAAGAGCTTCTGGAGTACCTACAATAAAGATTGAAAAATAAGGAGACAATGAAGTCAGGCAAGAAAAGGAAGAGAATTAAGAATTTTTTTAAGGTATGAATAGTGTCTTTTGTGGAAAGCACAGCCAGTCATGCCAGTTCATATTTTCAAAGCTTCGATCTGACTTCAGGGCATGACATTTCTGTCTGCTTTTTCTAATGGGGAATAAAGTGACTTGTCAGTGAAAAATGATTTGGAGTTGAGGAGAAGGTTAAAAACCTGAATTTTTGGTAAATCTAAACACAAATAGGAGAAATTCACAGCATCATGATTTTTTGCTAGCTAAATGCAATTGATATTCAAATGTTGCTGTTTCTATAAATTTTCTGAGGTTTCAGTTCAAAAAGTTTTTAATCTTTATGAGAAGAGTGGCAACATCTTAATCTGCTAGATAGCTGGTTATGCTTCACTGTACAAGCAACAACAAAATAAGACTCACAAATGGTACTTGTTTTTGCTTTTAGAAGCTTCATAATAGTTTTGTACTTTTTGCAATATGTCTTTGAAATAGCACCTTTTAAGTCCCCTGAAACCTTTTAAATTGGACTTTCATAGCTTTGCTGCTGAATTAATATTACCCTGAAGACAGATTTGTGATAACTTTTCTTGGTCACGTTTCCCTTTTTGAAGATGTGTTTCTAATCCCAAGCGCACTGGAGCATGATTCAAGACATATTGCCTGATTTTATTCCAATGCTCTGCTGGTTCCCCACCAGTATCCAAGTATGACATACCTCTTGAATAAAGGCAGGAGCGAGCATGTGGTTAGCTCTGTAGGTGGTTTCAGGTCGAAGAAGCTGCCTTCTTTCAGGTGGGAAATCAACTTGTCAGACTGAGTTATGGAAACATGATTAGTTTACCAAGTTCATTAAAAGAAAACTTTTGCAGCTCTGGGTTCCCATTGCTCACTGTGTTTGTTACAGAGAAACAATCCAGTTTTTCATTCACTGAGTAGAATACCATGTGTAGACCCAGCAGGAGAACATTCCAGGTTCCCCATTGATTTCCTCTGCTGGCAAGTTGTTTTGTGATTTGGTTGGTGTCACGTACTGTATTGTCAGTTGTCTTTTGTCTTGCTCTCTTGATGCTGTGTATATGAGCAAGTTCATGTTGAGTCAAAATGTAGAAGACGAGCATGTAACAAAATATCTCGAACAGACTATTCCAGTTGTTCTTAAAGCATTTTGCTCAGTACAAAAGATGTGTCTTGATACACACTTAGATATGGCACATTTGCAATCCATAAAGTTGTGCCCCCTCAAGAAATCTTTTAACACAGAATATGGTGCCAGACTTGATAAAGAAGGGTCTCTCTCGCTCCAGATGTTGCTGTCCTTTGCTATTTTGAGCAGCTAAGGAGCTTCCCAGGTTAGACACAGTGATAAATTTCACTTACTGTCAGCAAGGAACTGAAATGTGGTACCTATTTACTTTTATCAGCTGTTCATTGCTATTTGCTGCCCTTATTTGTGGGCTCTGTAATGGTGAGAACACAGTCTGGGAGGTCATTCCTATCAGAAGTACTGTCTTGTGTAGTTTTCATATTTCCCATTTTTTTAATCAGCAGTTTTATTAAAAAATCAAACCAAACTAACTGAAATTATTTATACAGGCTTGCAAGGGCACTTTCAAGATGTTTATCTGACATCGACATTCATTAGGAGTGAGTTGTCTTCAGTCCATTTTGCACCTCTTAAAAACTATCCCTTAAAAGGTTTTTGAAGAGGGGCAGGGAGCTTTCAGTTGTTATTTATTTATATGTTTGTAACTGGAGTGACCTTCTTCCTAATGAAATGTATCCTGTTCTGTTAAACTGAAAGTGGCCATTTCTGACTAAAAAGCAAACTGCTATCGGTCAGGTATGGATTCTTCTCTAAGCAGTAAGCAATATGCTTGAAAGGTTGTGCAGTCCTGTCTAGTACAATAGCTGCACTCTGCTTGTCTTTTAGAGAGAAGATGGAAAAGGTCAATGAGGTACAATTGCTGTACTATAATATTTACAGATAAAGTACCAGATAAGACCTAATTTATAAAAGAAACATCATGAGCTATCAGTCATTAATTAATTTTATACTTTCCTTTTAAGCAGATCTCTATAGATAATTGGTTAAGGGCTTAAACATTTGTTTAATAAATGCCTAGGGTAAATGAAGCTGAAAATTCAGAGAAATGGCTCAATTTGCTCAGTGTTCAGTGAAATAAACTGGTGTGTCAGCCAGTTGCACACATAGTGTTTTTGCTAATTGATCACAAGTGACATCCCACTGTTTCTTAAATGAGGACATTCATCTTCAGTAGTGTCCCATAAAAGTGCATAGTTGGTGCATGATCTACAGAATACCTAAGGTTAGTGTGCATTATGCTTTTTAGACATGGTACCTTTTTAACTTTTAGCTTAAGCTAGGGTTAAAGCCTTTTAAAACCAGATAAGATGCCAACATGCTAGTACTGGGTATAGAGACAATCAGGAGTACTGTTTAGCATCTCAAGCATAATTGTGTGCAAGACAGAAAAACATCCTCTTTTCAGTCTATTTGGGCATGTTTTATAAGGAGAAGAATATATTGCCTGAATGCAGTAAATATGTCTAATCCCTTTTAAATCAATGCATGTGCTGTTTCTTAAAAATAACACTCTTTTGCAGATGTAAATTACCTCTATCTTACTTTAATTTTTCCATCCTGTTCTTTCATTTAAGAATTAAAAATTGCTAAACACTATTTTTATGAAATTCCTTAAGGAAAAAATTTTTAGCCTCCTTAGTATATATTACATTGAGTTGATACCCCCACACACACACAAACTAATAAGACAAAATGTCTGGATTTACTTTGTTCTGTTCTTTGGCAAGTACAGGGCAAACAAAAAAAATCACCCAGGATCCATAAATGCATGGCATCACATTAAATGCACCATTTTTACTCATTTATTATTCAGTCTCTGGAAAGTTCTCTAGAGTGTTTTGAGTACAACATATTTCACAAAAGTCTCAGTAACTTGTTCCTCAGAGATTGAGAAAAATATGTATAGAAAGTTGAGACTTTTGTACAGAGACTACGGCTAAGTGTTGCATTAGACAGCATGTCTGCATCCTCACAAGAGTGGTGTAGGGAGGGCTTCTCAGATTCTATGCTAGATCAATATGAAGGCTGCCAGGGTCTGGTGAAGCAAACCAGGGACACATTGTCATCTTGTCTCTGCTGCCTGTTGTACAGCTCATACAAATCAAAGCGCTTCAGCTGTGACAAGTGATGTTTCTATTCCTATCGATCTCAGCTGAGTGAGCTATCCTGGAGGGAATGACTGTTTTTCAGAGTGTCAGATGTCCTATGATTGGGTTTCAGATGTATTATGAGTCCCATTAGTACAGCCATTCAAAATGTTTGGAGTTGAAGTTGATACCTTCCTACCTTGCATGTGTGTAATGCACATGTGCTGTGGAAGTGTTAGAGTGCTCACTGTATGTTTTTTATGCAGTTGATCAACAACCTGGAAGAACCACCAAGTAAAATTATGTGGGAATTATTGGGTAGAAGCCACAGCTGTATGTGCAGTGTCAATGAACCTGGCTCCTTGGTTCTCCCAGGCAGCCTGATGGCAGACATGCCACAGGCAGGGCAGTGTCAATGAACCTGGATCCTTGGCTCTCCCAGGTAGCCTGATGGCAGACATGCCACAGGCAGCCAGTAGAACCAAATTTTGGTAAGTTCAGCCTCAAAAACTAAAGGTGGCAAACAGTGAAGCTGTATTGGTTTGGAAGTAGGGTGCTGGCTTCTATCAGCTGATCATTTCATCAGACACTGCTTTTTCAGCAGAGTTGTTCTTGCCCGTCACAGTCTTCTAGGCCGTTTAGTAAACTCCTTCCGCCCTTAAGTAAATAAGTGAATATACCTCCTCCAGAACTTCTCCCAGAAGGAGGACAAATAGCAGCAGATCAGCCTCCAGAGATCAGTTTGCCTCACTGTTCTAGGAGTTTAGGCATAACATTTTTTCCTAGTATGAAATAGCAAACCAAATCAAACATTACTTTGGGTAATTTATCTTTTTCTCAAACAAAAACATGAACTAAACCAGCTTGAGTAAAAGGGAAGGTTAAACAACAACTGAATCAAAACCTTATTGGAACAATTACCTATTTTCAGCTCTCTAACGTAGATTTTGATGTTGGAATCGTTTGTCTCCAGCACATGACAAAGGCAGCTAGGCCTTCATCGTGAGTTTCATCAATGAGTTTCTAACAGCATTAAAGAAGTCCATAATTGAAAATTTGCCTGATGTTTTAATATTTTTATGTTTGAAGTACATTATGTACCTGCAATTTTTATGTTCAGTTTTCTCATGTTTTGACAAATAAAAGTATAGAGTGTATTAATGTGCTGGTGAGGAAGACAGAAGGATTCACTCTTGTATTTTCCTGCTTGGTCACAGCCATGAAAAATGAAGTCTTGTATTTATGTAATTTATTTAGGATTTTAGGTAATACTCTAGAGACAATATCAGTGAATGTTTCCCATACTGGTGGGCTTCAAATGGAGATCAAGTGGAAGACAAAGAAGATGATACAATTTTATGTCTTTGATTTCTACCAGCATCCATGAGCATGGTTATCTAAAGTGTTTGATGTGTTCTGTAGCGTGGAAATGTTACCTCTTAAGACTGACAAGTTTACTGAATATTTCTTTGGTGGTGTTGCCCACTGGGGCAATGACAAGTAATCTGAAGGGATCATATGTAAAGTTATAGATGTTGTTCCTGGTTGTTCTGTCGACAAGTAATCTGAAGGGACCATATGTAAAATTATAGATGTTGTTCCTGGTTGTTCTGTTCATTCATTTGGTGCTTAAATCATCAGGATTTTCATTCACTGTAAATCCTATTTTGAGTAATATGAAAGGGAAAAAAGATTATTAACCTATAGAGATCTAGGTGGGACTGTGATATTCATATACCATACATTTTGTGTCATTATAAACTCCAGATAGAAGAGAGTGAAGAGTGTGACACTGGTAAAATTTGATACTGTTTTGCATTCATTTTGCACTGGTTTCAATTGCTACGTGTCAAACAGCACAAGAAATCCAGCTGAGATACCAGCAGCAATAGGCAGAAATGATCCTGCAACATGCAGTTTTGGAAACTGATATATAGTCAACTGATAGTCATATGTTGTGCAAGGTTTACAATAGCTGAAATGTAGTGTTTGATTGACACCATTTCTTTTTCACTCCTTATCATTGGAATTGCATGTAGGAACTGTTGAATTTTGAAGTATATGAGGACATCTGTCATGGTGAATCTATTTTTGAACAAAGCCTCTCTGACAAAACTCTATGAAATTCTGTCAAAGTATATTTCTCATAAGTTACATGGTCTGTACCATTAATAATGACTATTTTGACGGGTGGCAGAGGTAAATATTACCTTCAGGACACAGACACTAAAGCCTTCATTGGTTTGGGTTTTTTACCACCTTCCAAGGTGAGTACGTTACAGTTCTAGTTGGAATGAAGTGACCTTCCTTTACTGATTTTTTTTTTTTGTTTGTTTGTTTTTGAAGTGACGTTCCTTTACTGATTTTTTTTTTTGTTTGTTTGTTTTTAAACCAATTTTATGCAAGCACGTATTTTCTTCTGGGGTCTGGTATTAAATACTCTTTGGCTATTTCCTATTTGCAACAAGCTATTTTTTGTAAGATATTCAAACATCTGAGGTAAAGCTGTTGGCAATGGTTAGTGTAGCTAGCTTTGAACACCTCCAGAAAGTTCCTTTACTGATTTTTTTTTTTGTTTGTTTGTTTTTAAACCAATTTTATGCAAGCACGTATTTTCTTCTGGGGTCTGGTATTAAATACTCTTTGGCTATTTCCTATTTGCAACAAGCTATTTTTTGTAAGATATTCAAACATCTGAGGTAAAGCTGTTGGCAATGGTTAGTGTAGCTAGCTTTGAACACCTCCAGAAACCCGGTTTTAGCTCTAGCACATAGAAGTGATATAAAGGAGAAGGCGGTGAAAAGATAAGTGGCAGCTGGCAAGTGGAAATAGAGGCTTCTTGGATCCTTTGCTCCATCTTTGACTTACTGCATAGCCTTTGATGCATTATTCATCCATACAGTGTCTCAGCTACCACAGGCATACAATAAAGCAAATACCCTCTTGTACAAATGTCTCTAAGATGCGTAGATGGAAGGTGACAGAAAATGCAAAGTGACAGTATTTGCACTCTTCCCATTTCCTTATCTGTGGCCTTGTTGCAGGTTTTAAAGCATCAACCTAGCCCCAGGGTGCTTGACACCCACATAGTCCTGCTGCTTCTTTGATGAGCATCCTGTCTTCAGTGAAAAAGCATTTATGATGGGCTCTTTGTTCTCAACTAACAAGTGACTAAAAATATTGCTTCTTCACTGATGGTCTGTAATGACAACTCAAATCATTCTGTTTCTGACCTTCCTTTAAATTTACCTGCCTTATGATATCTATTGAGGAAGCTGAAGTACTCTTTTTTCAAAAGCTGATGATAAGAAATCTCACTGTTGACACAGATTTGAGAGAGACAGGCAGGTGGTCCTCTACAAAATGTTTTACATGGCACAAACTCACTGGTGTTTTAGAGGGAGCAATGGAGATATCATGCAGATGAAGTTGCCCAGGACTTCTGATGTGAAGGCCTTGTCTTCTGGGTGTTGCCACAGTACCATGTGTCTAAAAAATCACTCTATTGCAACCATTCATAAACATAGGTTACACGTGCTAATAATGTGATATTTAGATATGAAGATACACTGTTTTATCTTTCTTAAATAATGAGCAGAGAAGGAAGAACTTCTTTGCTGCCTGATTGACCATGCACTGGAGCAGATTGCCCAGACAGGTTGTGGAGTTTCCCTCACTGGGAACATTCAAGAACTATCTTGGTGCAATGATGTGACATGTGCTCTAGGATGACCCTGCTTGAGCAAGGAGGTTGGACCAGATGACCTACTGTGGTTCCTTCCAGCCTTACCCATTCTGTGATTCTGTATGATTCTCTGATTTACTTGCTATTAAATGGAGCTCCTAAGGATTATGACACATTTTTAATTTCTATTTTAACAGAAAATATCTACTCCAAAGTTTTATATGGAATCCAGTACTCCTACAAGTCATTTAGTTGAAGTTCTTTCCACATTTATTTCTTAGCTATATAATAAAATACATCAGGATTTCAGTATCCTAATAATTTTATTCTCTGATTTACTTGCTATTAAATGGAGCTCCTAAGGATTATGACACATTTTTAATTTCTATTTTAACAGAAAATATCTACTCCAAAGTTTTATATGGAATCCAGTACTCCTACAAGTCATTTAGTTGAAGTTCTTTCCACATTTATTTCTTAGCTATATAATAAAATACATCAGGATTTCAGTATCCTAATAATTTTTCCATTAATCTTGTAAAGAATGAATAAGATTGACTAGTAATTGATGCTTAATTTTAACATTAGAAAGTCATTTTGGGAGAGATGTTTATTGATGGAGTGTCAGTCTGACTTTGGTATGATTTTTTGATTTTTAAAAAGAGGTTGGTTTCACTGGCTTGTGTTGCCTTGGTGTTGTTCTGCCTTAGAGGAAGTTTGATGACTGAATGCGCTGAAAACTCAGGAGAAAGCAGACAGATAGACGAAACAGAATTATTGCTTTTTTATGGTCGGCTTGGTATGCCAATTTTAGTATTATTTTTGCATTTTCTTTTGTAGATTACCAACTAAAAAGAAAGTTTCTTGTTCCTTAGTCTACCAATAAGCTTGTTTTTACAGATGATGTTCTCAAGGTAAAAGCTGTAAGATGACTCACATGCAAATGAGAGGTCAATGTTATTGACAAGAGATAAGTTATAGGCTAGCCTTCAT
>NW_008674518.1:0-313 GCF_000695815.1 Acanthisitta chloris
TTTTTTTCCTCCCAAAGTGGTAAAAAACGAGAATTTTTTTTCTCTTTACATGGTGCAAAATGAGAATTTTTTTCTTCCCAATGTAGTAAAAAATGAGAATTTTTTTCCTCCCAAAGTGGTGAAAAATGAGAATTTTTTTTCCTCCCAAAGTGGTGAAAAATGAGAATTTTTTTCCTCCCAACATGATAAAAAATGAGATTTTTTTCCTCTTAAAATGGTGAAAAATGCGAATTTTTTCCTCCCAAAGTGGTGAAAAATGAGGTTTTTTTATAAATTTTTTTGACTGGTTGGAAAATCAACACTCGGCGGTGGA
>NW_008674518.1:420-700 GCF_000695815.1 Acanthisitta chloris
GAAAAAAAAAAAAAAAAAAAAGGAAAAAAATACAGGAAAATGGCAAAAGTGGTGGAAAATGTGCAGGTGACCTGAGGCGAAAAAAAAAGGGAAAAAAAATTACAAAAAAAGGTTCGTTTTGGGCTGTTTTTCCCCTTCTGAGCCGGAAAAAGGGGAGAGAGGTGAGTGAGGCGATTCCGGAAAAAAAAAAAAGTGGAAAAAATGGTGTTGGGAAAGGGGAAAAAATAAAATGGAAGGGAAAAAATGGGGAAAGAATGGGAAAAAATGGAAAAAAATGGGG
>NW_008674519.1:0-64444 GCF_000695815.1 Acanthisitta chloris
AAATTGTATAATATCATTATAATAAGTATATTATATACAATTGTTTGCAATTATATATAGTATACTAATACACAAAGGCTAATTATGAACTGTGTTAGCTTGATAACAAAATTTAGTACAATGAACCTTTCCTCAAGCTTTTCCAGGAAATTTAAAACAAACGTCATGAATGTTTTTCTGTTATTTTCAAAGTCATGATATAGCTCTCATTTCTAATCACAGGTCAGCAATTATCAAAGCAATGTTGTCACTGACTTCAGTGAATGCTGACTCTGCCTGTACTGCATTATTCAAACAATGTAAACCTTCTGCGGATAATCATTGTAGCTAATTCTTTAAATGCTACATAATAACTTTAAAAATTATTCTAGTAGTCATGCTTTGGATGACTTTTGACTTGCTTATTACTTGAACAGAACAATTTTGTATTTATGAATTGAAACTTGAATGGAATAGCTCTGATTTGGTGGAAATGCAACTGGAATTTTAAAGCAGTTGAGGCAGAGGCAAAGTATTTAACCACAGCTGTACACAAAGCTGATAGAGTCTTCTGTGTATCAGTGATTTCTGCTTTGCTGTCTCATGGCTTGTAGCTGTGGTGATAAGGTGGTGGTAATAGTGAGGCAAATAAGGGATTTTTCTCCAGTTGTCTCCAAGTTGCAGCAAGTAAATTTTGGAAGATGCCATCCATTGATATGTAACTTATACTTTCAAAAAACATTGGTATGAAAAACATACTGTGCATTTTGATACTTAAATAATGATTCAAATGTACTTTTGACTTCACTGTACTCACAACAATATACAGTAGCTGTTTACGTTGATGAAATACAAAATTAATGGAGGCTGCTGAAATGTAATTTTATTGGATGTATCATAGGATAGGAAATGGATGGATCATGGAATAGGACTGTCACAGAATAGCAGCTTCATTTGTAGGCAATAGTCCTTCTAGGCAATCAGAATCCTGGAGGGAGTTTCACACAGATGAATGAATTATTTAACTGACAAAAGCTTGCTAGGCACCACAAGAAAGAAAACAGTTACAACAAATTGGTCAGTAGGTTCATCAAACAAGCAATTAATCTAAAACTGGCAGAGCAACACATGAATGACTGTGGCTGTTAGGAATACATTTGCACACAGGTCATATGCTTCTTTCACTTCTGCACCAATAAGAAATCTGGTTTATTTTCTTAGGGTATGTTTTAGGAGCAACTGATCCAGAAATTCCATGTGTGAAGTGAGGTCGTTGATGACTTTCTTTGTGTGCTCAAATAAAATAATTTTTGATACATAGGAAGGTATCTTGACCCATGTGTGAAGTGAGGTTGTTGATGACTTTCTTTGTGTGCTCAATTAAAATCATTTTTGATACATAGGAAGGTATCTTGAAATGGATGAGTATCACAAAATTCTGTAATAGTTGTTTCACATAAGGTTTTACCAACTATGTGTACAACCATGTTTACAACCATGTGTAGCTGCTGTGGCTATAAATAGATGTTAACTGCTGCACTTTTGAATGCAAAGCAGAGTAAATCTTATTAAAACTTAGATTAGCGGTACTGTAATAATTTTTAGATTTCATTACAAAATTCCTGCAGTTCACATTTGACAGCTATCCAGAATAACCATCAGAAAATAACCATTTTAATACCATTTTAAATAACCATTTTACATGTTATTTAAAATAACCATCTGGTTATTCTAAACCAGAATAAGTCAGAAGAACCTTTTAGACTGTTTGAAACAACAAAAGGCCTGCAAACTAGTTCTGTGTAGGCATTGAGCAGCATCCATTGAGTAAATAAATGGGTCCTGGTTAAATACAAGGAGAGGTTTTAGATATATCTATCTATCGAAAACCTTTGGCTTTTAGGTAATTTTCTTTCTCACTTTTTTATTTAACTGGTGACATACAGTGCAAAGTGTTTTTCCAGAAAATTGTCATTGTGAGGAGATAAGAGCCTTGTAGAACTGCACTGTTTGCCTTTGAAACATAATTCTGTAGTGTAGACTTTGTGTATAGATACCAAGTTGCTTGCTATTTACTTAAGAAGCTGCAGTGGCTGATTTCTAGTATTTTTTGATCTCTACTACTTGGTCGTTTAGCCTTGCCAGTTATCTAAACTCAAGGAATAAGTACACAATGTAATTAGCCCAAAATATCTTTTCCTAGGCAGATCCCACTGAAACCCACATTAATTTCTCCCTCACCTGTGAAATATGCTAATGCTCCAGAAGATAGACTGCAGTTTATTAAAGAACAGGTTTTGCTATTTAAACTGTACACAAAAGGTGTTGTAGCAGTGCATGAACGAGGAGTTTAATTGAATTCAAGTTCTTAATCCACCCAGATTCTCTCAAACCTTTCCACTGCCCATTTGAGTTTAATTTCCTAAGCTTCCTCTGCTGATCCATAGGTATGGATATGGGCTCCATAGGGAGTAACTACATCAACTGAAACCATGCTGGGATGCTAAGGACTGATACTCCATGAAGGACATGGAATCTATGTGTATGTGATTATACAGAAATTAAACACCAATTTTTGTCTTGGGTGAAATATTTGGACTGAGAACTGTCATGAGTTAGTTGAAGTGATAGTACATTTGGAACAAGAGTCCTAGGTCTTACCAACAGTTCACCCTTCTCTTGCTCTTTTTTCCAGTAAAGTGCATTTACTGAAACTCAGTGCAGTGAGATACAGATAGAGTTGTGGTTTTAGGAGCTGATGACTTACTTCTCTTTGCTAAGTATCATTGTGCTATGATTCTGCATCTAAGAGAAATCTTTTACTTCTTCACTTCTTACTGCTAAGGTCACAGTAGGTGGTTGTATTAAAACTTGAGGTTTCTGAAGTTGAGCACGCATTAAAAAATGCAAAGCATATATAAAATAATGAGAAACATCCTGTACTGTCTGGGGAAAGTTTTTCTCTTTAAGCTTGGTGGGCTTTTAACTGAGTTTTGGTACCAAGTATCTTTTCAAGATTTCCGAATATGGACTGTAAATTCTGCTTTTAATTAACTGACTGCCAGTTTAATTACCTTCAGTTTGTCCATGGTCTTGTATGCAGTCTTGTTATATTTTTTAAGTGGATAAATTAAGTCTAGCAAGCAAAGAAAAGCTAATGAGGAAGCATTCACAGAATGCAGAAATTTGAACTAATATGAAGTAAACAAGTCTAGGCCCTATTCTTTATCCACTGTATATTTTTAAGTAAGACAAAAAGTTAGCAAAATCAAGCATGCTAATATGGCACAAAGTTTATCTACTTAAATATTCCAGAGATAAGTTGCAAGGTAGGCCCAGTGACATTCAAGCTGGAGCTTAAGCAAACTAATTATCAAGCCAAAATCCTTAGAGAGAGAAACACAAGTGCTAGGGCTCACTGCATGCAAGCCAGCCTTCCATGGAAGGAATGGGACAGCGTTCTCATGTTACAGTCCCATGAGGATAATTGGATAAGGGCAACCTTATAAATGTGGCTCTGGATCTGACCTAGTAGGATTTCAAGAGGCTTCTCGACGCTGGGTCAGCTGGACCTTTACCAGTTCAGTCAGTTACACATCGTAATGCGACTGTTAAATATTACATTTCAAACAATTTTATTAACCGCAGGAGGTTATTTTCTACAGAAAGTTGCCAAGGAATGTCAGCTCCAGCCATTGCCATGGTAGGAATGGAGAAAGATTATCCTAACGCTACAGGAAATGCTTTTCTCTGTGTGTCCTTTCAATGTGCCTGTGGGAGTAGTGTTCCATTTTTCTCCAAATATATTCCAAGCATTTTTTTGTAGCACATATATATTTCTTTGGATTTCTTATTTAAAACAAAGAAGGCAATTATTTTCAGCTTCTGCTTATGGAGAGAGGTACAGGTTGGAAAATTTTAGGCCTTCAAGTTTTGTGTGGGGAGTTATAACGAAAAGTGTATGTACAAACCTAACTAATGTTGGCAGCTGCTCCAACTTTGTAGACCACATCCATTGCCCAGTGCAATGTTTTGGAGGATGTATGTCTAGCTTCTGAATAATTCTGGACTTTCTTCTAGTTGTTCTGACTCTTTTGGTGAGTGGGAAACAATTCTAGGGCAAGCATTATGTTTTAGTTGTGCTCTGGTTTTTAGAGCTTTATGTTAGATCCATTATGCCCAGCATCTCCTATCACATACTGGCCAAGCAGACATGGATTTTATTAGATAGAAAAACTTACTAGGTTTACTTAGTAGCTGGGAAGATAATAAAAGTGATTAAGTTAAGTCTTTGTTTAACAAACCACTGATAAATCTGAATTTAATTACCTGAATATACTCAGATGTGAAAAAGTTACAGGTTTAAAGAACTGACTGTAAGAAAAGCTCCTGAATGTTGACCTCTCTGATGGATGTATGAAATAAGGAGAGATGGGAAGGAGGCAGCTCTTAGGAACAGAACTATTCCTGTTATCCTGTATACGCCTGTTTAAGCACTGACTCCTCTCACTCAGGGAGATAACCCAGGCAAACAGTATGTTGTAAGGCATTGTATTTTCATGGATGATTTAGAGACTGCTGCCCATTTCCAGTGATCTTGTTCAGAAATTATTTAAAAGGCACAACAGTGTAGAAAGAAAGTCAAGCTGAAGAGCATGGATGCTGTGACAGAGAATTTCTGTCATTTGTCAGCATCCTCTGAGTAGCATGAGCTAAACACCATCAAATTTAATTCAGCAGGCTAAGGAATCTGTTAAGTGCAGGATATGATTTCTAGAGAAAGTTTTCTCATCTTCTGTGACTACATCCCCCATTAGATGTAAGAACTGTTTGGTATCCTGAGGTGAATTGCATTGGACCTTTACAAGGCACGGGGATCATCCATCCACTTGTCCAGTCCTTTTAAGGAAAAGGATTCTGGGCAGAGGGCACTTTAACTCTGTGGTGGGAATTTGCTTGGAAAAACTTGCTTTCATAATAAGATTCTGTCTAAAGACTTTCCCAGAGGAAGGTTATTTTATGGAAATGTTCAGGTGTTCACTGCTGTGACTGTTACTGTATTTGCACTCCAGATTACAAAAAGGGCAAACAATAAGATCTCAGTAACAGACATGAATGAATTAAAAAGTAGATTAAAGGAAAAGTTCAGGATAACCTGGAACTGCCATCCAAGATTTTGAGGAGGAGAGTCTTAATCTTTCTGGAAGATTATTGTTCATGTATTCCATAACTAATGCATTGGGCCTGGTAGATACAGTCAGCCAAGCAATGTTTAACACAGGACTTTGAGGAAAACCCTCTGACACCAAGAGGAAACAAAAAATTCTGTGGAAACCATATATCTTGGAATCACTGCTAAAATAGAGGAGCTTTTTTGTTAGTGAGGAATGATTTGCGTCTAAGAGCCTAATTTTATTAAGATGATGTTAATGTCCCTGTGTTCCTCTATGGCTATAGCTGCAAACACTGTTTACTCTGAATAGTATTTATACAATTTATTGTCTCCTGTTCCATCTGACTTTGTGGTGCACAAATAGATCTAAATGTGTTAGTAATGAATCATTGCTTAGTAATTAATCAGCATCTCCTGGATCAGACAGTTGTCTTCTGGAACTTACCATAATTCACCTTCACCAGCCAATGCATTCACACTTTAATTGCCTCATAATATTGTCAAGAATACATCAGCTTGTATTGAAAGGGTCTGATTGCATCTCTTTGATCTAAGCAGCATTTCTTAGTGTTTTGCCCCTATTCTCACGTTACACATTTATTTTGCCAATGCCATGAGCTGGACTGAGGACACATCACCAGGGTGCAATCAGGACCAGGTCTGTCACAGTGAATAGTAATTTCAGTCTTCCAGTGTGAAAATAGTAATTCCCTGAAGGCAAGTCACGTAAACTACTGAGTACTGACAGCTGGGGCAGTAGAAATTCTCCTTGCAGTGGCCTTATTTTTAGACACCAAGATGAAAATATAACTATAATGGTCTGCATGCTTAGAAGGTGTAAATAATGTCCACTCTCATTTCACTCAGTGAAATTCACTAAGCCTCATCTTGGAGCACTGGAAACATTTTTGTATTTCAAAGTGTATCTGACTATTTACCCAGCATTTGGGAAAGTTACTCAGATTTGTCTAATGTAAATATTTCTATTTTAGACCTGAGACACTTCAGTATTATTTGTTGTTTTGATTAGCGTGTTGAAGTTCACTGACACTAAAAATGCAATCTTATTTCTTCAATTAAGAATACCACAGTAATTGCCTTTTTATTAATCTTGATTTGGATGCATCCCTGTCCCTATGGAAAAATGTGTTTGAAGATACAGTGAGGTGCAACACTTCAAGGAAAAGGCTAGACTAAATCTTCATTAAAATAAATAGGACTCTTTCTCTTGACTTCAAAGAAAAAAATCAGCATAATTAAACACAATTGAGGGAAAGAAGAAAAAATGAGAACCCTTGATTTGAACAAGCTTTGAGCAGTGCATGGAGAGAGATAACAATGAGCTCTGTGAGGTAAGAATAGGGAAGAGGGAATAGCAATGTTGTTCAGACCAGATAGCTGGTAATGCAGTATAGGCAGATTGCACAAGTGTAGGAGGATAAGAAAATACACTAGAAAGGACAATATGTGAAGATTTATGTAGTTTGACCACCTGGTTGTTCAAGCAAATTCTCTGTCAAGGTCTTGTGGGAGCTCTTTGAAGTGAAGGAAGTGAATGAACCATGAACACAGTGAATTTCCCTGATTTATCCTAAATACAATAGAGACTTAGCCCCTTTGTCATCATGTCTGGATTTGTACCTAAAGAGAATCCCTATGGAAAGAGATTGTGGAGCATGACCATACTGAATGAATCATGTCAAAGGCATCTGAAAAGCTGCAGGAGCTGATGTCACATGGCCTCTCCTCTCCCATTATTTTCAGGGAGTGTTTCTGAAGCCTTTCTTGGCAAACGAGACATTCTTTGAACTAACTAATTCATTGGGACTCCCTGTTTCTTGAAAAAAAAGTAGGAGCTGTAGTAAATTGCCATGATCCCTAAATCCATGATATTTGCCAGGTCATCACTATCCACCCTTTGAGGAGGAAGGACAAATGGCACTTCGACCTCTTTCAAGGAATGTATGTTGTACACTGTAAATTCCCTCTAGATATTTATTACCTTTACTGAGAGTGAACTTGTAGAGAAAATATCTGCAAGGGTTTGTTGAATACTGATTTGCGAGCAGTGTTTTGTGTACGTACAAAATAAGAGTTTCATATGACTTACAGATTTAGCAAAGGTCAACAGAATGGTTTAAGATGAAAATCTGAGTGTAACAGACAGACAGGTATACTATACATAGCTAGTGCTGCAGACTACAGGTAAAATACATGTATGTACCTTTCACATCTTTATTTATCATTACTGCTTCAGTTTACCATAAAAAGCTCCCACAGCATGTACTTGTAAAGGAGTCAGCTTTTCCTTACAACAACAGGGAATACTGTACTTTACAAAGAAAAGTAGATTTTCCTTTTATTAACAAGTTCTTCATTGTATCAGATAACAAGCTTTCATTAAAGACATTGGGGGGGTTATTCAAGCTATAATATGCAAACAAATGCACTTTTACTACCATTAAGAACTAGAGATTAATCTTGTTAAAGCAGAATCACCTTTCTTATGGGTGTGTCATCCTTAGCGAGTCCTCTAAACTAGCTGCATCTGTCCCACATTCTGCCTAGGAGGGACAGCCCTGGGACCTGGCTTTCATGAATAATACCTGTGGTGCTTTGCAGGTGTTTCTGGCAGCTGAAGGCTGATGAGGTAGTGAAATAGTTGTGCTTCTGCCTTCAGGATCCATAGAAGGTCTCTGTCTCTAATGTACCTGGATGTTGTAGGATTTGTTTTATTTTGTGTTTCCATATGTTATTGTCTTTTCTGTCCATAATCAGTCTTTGTGAAGATAAGAAAGAAAGGGTTTTTAGCACCTGTTTGTGGCTTAATTCAATGGAGAACATAGAGATGTAATTATATAAAGTGTTTCTAGCAGATTTTTTTGAAACTTCTATTTTGCTTGTGTGATCTTCACTGTTTTGAAGGAGACTTTTTCAAACTCCTGGTGGACCATGAGTTGGTTTTCATACTTGGTCAGACCCTACTTACCCTGCCCTGCCTTTCTACTCATTCTCCATTTCATTATGTCTTATTATAAAGAGGAAACACCTGCAATTGGAAGAATTTCATTCATAACAGCAGAAGGTTTCAGAGGTGCTTCAGTATGCCAACTCTCTGTTTCATGGTGGGAGAGCCTGATAAAGTGAGTATAAGGTAATGATACATGAGCTTTTTGGGTCTGTGGCAGAGTAAAACTTGATACGACTTTTGTTGTTTCATGGAACAAATTATTTCAGCAGATCTATCAAAGACTATAGGCTTGAAGTGGGGCAGGGAAATGATTCTTTGGGAAGAAGTGGTTCATAAAGCAGGGCAAAAAAAATGTGTGAGCTGTAGAAGGTTCATAGCAGAGATGATTGGTTGTTGTGGTAGTAAGTCAATGTGGCATATCTTTAAACCTTTTGTGTTTAAGTTCCTATATAGATATGAAGTTTGTCTTGCTGTTTGTTTCTCAGGCAGGTTTATGCCTATGATACTTAGTAATTATTAAATTTTTATATGCCTACTTATACTGTTGGTTGGGGATTATTTTTCCTGCTTGAGGACTAAGCCATTGGCGGATAAACATGTGCTAGACTTGTGCATTCTGCATGTTTACCCAAAGCTGGAGAAAGCCTTTGATGTTGCCTCTATTTCTTGTACCAAACTAGCTATACAGTTGTCTATTTGCTTTCTGAATGGCTCTTTGTTTCAGTGGATCACTATTTGGCAGGTGTTTGGCTGAAGAATTCTTAGTGTATTTTGTGATAGTGTGGGAAGTAACACGGTAACTGGTGAAAAAAGCTCCAGGGCTCATCTTTCACTTGTAATCATAATTTGTGTTTGTTTGGCTTTTACATACATTGGCTCAAATTTATGACCAGATTTCTTTTCTCCTTATGGTTAAGAGCATTTTTTCCTTACATGAGGGGATTTTCTTACTCTAAAACCATAAAAAGGAACATTTTCTTGAAAATGAATTTATATAGATCTAAAATATCTTAATGGGAAAAAGCCTCCCTTCAAATTAAAGTCCTCCTACACCTAGAAATGTTAAAAGTCCTCTGAGCCTCACATTTGTCTCCAATTAAAAGAGTGTAGGGAGTCAGCTAGGAAATGTACTTAAGTAGAGATTTCTGCCTCAAAACTCCTTCAAGAATTTCCCAATGTGAAAAATAAAGATAATAGCTACAATTCATGGTTTACAAAGAATAAGCAAATTAATTAGTTAACTGACAGAGGATGGTTTAGTGTTTACTGGACTAAAACCCAAGGTTTAAAGGAGGGTGGGTGGTGGATCCTGGGTTTGGAGAAGTACAGTTGTGCTCCCCCAACAACATGGAGGTGGATGAGATGATGAGCATCTCCTTCTCTTAGTTGCCTTTCTTCTTAAAAACACTGTATGTGCTGGAAAGATGAAATGCCACATCCTGCAAATACTTGGAATTTAGTGTTATCCTCTCTCTTGGATAGAACGCAGTAGATTGGCTTTTAGCTGGTGGTGAGCTGGCAGTGTGTTGCATTGTATTGGAGGTGTTAGTTCTGGTCCCCTTTGACAGTGCACAAGCTTCTATCTGAATCAACCAATCCTGCAAACTTGTGTTGATACCTGCAAACAGGTGTTAGTGTAGACATGAGCTGCTAGTCTGCTGTAACGTAACACTAATAAAAATCAGTGTCCTATGGGTCAGATCCAGGCTCCACCTCATGCAGTGTTCTGTCTTTGGCAGTAAATCCCACCAGATACTTAAGGAAAACTATGAAGCCAAACAAGTGTGATAATTGCCAAGTTCTCTAACATTGTCCAATACCTCTGGCTCAGGGACTTCCTGAGACAGTTTGTGCCAACACAGTACATCTCAATGGATTATGCTGGCAAACAGTCCAACCTATACTTGAGCTTCCAAAGGTTTTTTCACTTTGGTGTAGTGTATTTGGACAAGAGAAGAAAGTGCATCTCAGAGATGAAGGACTATCAATTAGAAATGACATGATAAACTGAAAAATTTACTGTAGGACACAGAAATTGGATTACAGTAACCTTGTGATCAGTGATCAATAGCTGCTCCTTGAGCACCAGGCACTTTGTGGCTCTTTGGAACAAGGATAGATACTGTTTAGATGGAGAATAGCAAATATAAAAAAAGGCAGTTCAAAGTTTCTGTATTCAAGAGTGCTTTAGTTATTCTGGTTTCTTTCAATTAAAATGTTGGTCTTCAGTTTATGAAGGGTTTAAAACTGTTGATTGTGCTTAGATTTTCATTATGTTCTCTCTGGGAAAAGTACTGACCACTCTGTTCAGGATAAAACCAAGATGCAAAAACTCTTTATAGACTGAGCATATTTCTCAGGATCTCAGCATTCTTAAAAGTTGGTTTTTTTTTCTTCTTAGCCTGCAGTAATGAAGTCATATATAAAAGACATGCTTGCCTAGGATTTATCATCTAAAAATACAATTCTGTTTAAGGGATTACTGTCAAGATATTGTCAGACTGGAGGAAAAGTTGTCTAGCTCAAAACAACCAGTTGGGAAAGCAGTGGGGGAAACAGGGCAAGCTCTGCATACATGGGGAGGCAGCTGCTCCCCCACAGCCCCTTAAGCCTTAGCAGGTAACTGTGGGTCTGCACCTCATGATGCTGATGTGAGCCCTGAAACGGTGGTGGTTGGACCCGTGTCCTTGCTGCAGCCCCTGAGATGATGCCAAAGCTCCTGGCTCTGCCTAAAGCACAGACACAAGTGTGAGCTCACACTGGGACAGACTCTGGGCAAAGGGAATGGGTGAAAGGACAGTGAGACGTGTGCCGTGCCCCACTGCTCTGAGTTGGGAGCTGCTGAGACCACGCTGGACCCACGGGTGGTGACGATCTCTTGTTCTCATCTGTTTCTCTCTTCTTTTCTCCTTTGCAATATATTAAGTTACAAGCCTCATGGAGCAGTATCCCCTTAAGGACTCGCTAAGTGCCGCGATCAGTGGCTGGCACTGTGTTCTCTTAAGGTGCCCTGAGTTTGCAGAGTTTGCAGAGAATGTTTGAATGCTGTGAAGTTTACTGATTTGCTTTTTGCCAAGTGTCTTATTCTACACGGGTAACCCAAAGCTCAAAAGCAAAAATTATTTCTTTTTGAACCTCCTGAGAACTGAGGGTTTTTTTCTCCCGTGCATTGCCCAAAGTAATTCAAAATTACCTTCCCCTCAACCCGCGGAGTTGACTGCAGCATTACAGATACGAATTCTGCATCAGGGTAGGGAAGTGCAGCAATTAAAGCAGTTGTAACCTCAAGAAAGCCTCCCAGAACGGAACACAATTTTCACTCCTCTTAGCGTTGCTTTTGGTTTTTTTTGGGTTTTTTTTGGTGGTTTTTTTTTTTTTGTCTGACCTGCCTTTTACTTAACAGTGAAATGCAACTTGACTATTTGAGGTCCTGGGTCAAAACGTCATCTGCTGCTTGACAGTTACGTACCTTCAAATTGCATAAACAAAAGATGTGGCTTTCAGTGCCTTCTGCTTTATTTTGTGTTTCATTCCTTGTTTTTGCTTTTAATTTTGATTTCAACATAGGACAAAGTGCAGCAGTAGGAAGGGAGAGGAGGTCCTAATTAGAGAAGATTCTGTGTGCTCAGAGAAATAAGTGGTTGGGATTTTTATTTTTTAAACTTCTCCCAGTATTTGTGTTTTGCATCAAGTTGTGTTTTTTTAATTGTTCTATTGCAATGTTTGAAATGTTGAAATAGAGCATAGTATGGGACTTGGATGTAAACTATTTAGCTGATTATCCTTTAATCCTCTGTTCCTGCTGTCTCCCAAGCACGGTACTTACCAGGTGCCATATGTTTGTTTACTTGGCATAGTGGCAACAGTTTCATGTGACAGTCTTTTCAATCAAGCAATTTAAAAATGTTTAAACTACCTGTTACACTTTTCATTGTGCAGCAAGTGATAAATCTTGAGTATGTGTCCTTTTTAGTTACCTTTATTGCTTGGAACTACTTCTGTCTTCAATCACCAGTCTTCTCTTTCAGTAGGAGTGCGGCAAACTTTAATGCAGACTATGTTCTCTGCTGTAAACACCATCAGGGATGTGAAAGTAAGTTATTTATTCTCACTGCCTAATCTCTGTTAGAATATTTTCCAATGGACTGTGGGTTTCCATACAAAGCTGATGAACACTTGGAGTAGTTGCCAAAATTTATCACTTCATAATTTCTGCTAGAAACATTTGCTTAGCTGTGGAAATGACACCTGGGGAAATAAAACTTCTTGGCTTTGAAGGTGTTTCCGTTTCAGGGCTGGCTTTGTATTATAGAAAGTTGCCAAGGAGAGATTGTTCCAGAAAGAGCTCCTCTTTTTGGCACAGACGCTTGTATCTGAGCTCTGATGAAATAGTGAATGGCTCTAGGATGGGGAGAGGAACATAAAAGCTAACCACTGTGGATTTTATATGGGGCTGAATCAACAAGGCAGGAAGGATTGCTGTTCTTTGTTGTTGGAAACAGCTCTTAAAACCATCAGCCTCTTCCATGTAAACATTAACTTCTATTTTGTGGGCATTTTAGGCCCATCTGAGTGGACAATCTTTTGGGTACAATGTGTCTTTTGGAGAATGGGAGCAAGCCAGAACTGTTTGAGTGCTGGTTTGTCTGGGTGAAAGAAAGGGAACGTTTGTATGTGCACACTTTGGATGTGGGTTTTTAACTCCTGTATTGCTTTGGAGGCTTGTGTGGCTCAGCAGCTGTACCCCATTCCCTTCGTGTTTTAAGATCAAGTGTACTTTGGTTACTCTCCAAAAGCATCATCTGAATTCTTTAGTTTGCTGTGTGTGGGGTAGCTCCTCCCACCAGTACTAAAGAACCAAAGATTACTCTCAGACTTAAAATGAGGGGTTTAACTGTAGTCTGCATTGTGGCTGCGAACATGGTGTCCCCTCAGGTGTGATGTTTGGTAGAGCAGAGAAAAGACCATTTACCTTTCTACTAAATGCCTCTAAGGTGGTTATTTGCTCAGCTGGGTGGCTGAAAAATGCTGGTGCCTTAGCAGTGACTAGGAAAGCAGAGTTTGTATTTAAAATAAACAAAGAAGGGAGAGGAGAATGCAAAACTAGAAGTGAATAAATCTCCCCTCCTGTTGCATTTGTTTTGGGGGTGGGTGACTCATTTCTGGAGCATTTTATTTTTAAAAGCTTGATTTGACTTGGTCTCTGTTCAGAACCTAGATTATCTATTTTTTTTTCTTGTATTTTCCCTGTTGACTTTAATTATCATAGTGCCAAAAAGTCAATATGCCTTTGTAGAAGTAAGCAGGCGCTTCCTAAGGAATTTTTTTTACAAGTGCCTGGCTCCAGGGAGGAGGGATGGAAGAAAATAACTAAGTACTGTCATAATTTGTCTACTTAAAAGCTCTTCTCATATCTCTTCCACTGCATTGATTGCTGAATTTAATCAGTCTGAACATATTTCAAACCTTCTCTCGAGTTTTAGGAAACCTGGAGATGGCCAAGTCAAAATTACCCTTGTGTTGTTTGCATGGTCCCATTCCTGGAAGCCCTAATGATGCATCAGAATCCACTTTGTTTTTCTAGAAGGATCTGTACTTTATGGTATTGCAGAGAACTTCAAGTCGTCATAGTGCCAATCTATTGCAGTTAATATTTTGGCAATTACAGTTATTATTTTGGCTAAAATGAATACTGCTGCTACAGAAATTCATGAGATGCCTTTATGAAATGCCTAGTGTGGGAGATGAAGTCTGCAGACATGGCTGGGTATAATTGCAATTTCCACTGCAATATATTTTAGTCTTGTTTGTGAATGTCTTTCTCCACTACTCACCTGTAATACATTTGAGTACCTAACTGAGCAGTTATTTACCAGTGGCAAGTCTGTTGTACAGAAACTCAGGAGACTGTAGATCTCCTGGCTCTGTTTACCTTTATCTCGCTCCATAAAATATTCATACTGATAATCTTTGCAGCTCAGAGACACTGAAAGATGAGCTAAAAAAAAAAAAAAGAGGGAATAGTTCCTCTGAACTCTATGGAGGCCCTCAGGAGTCATTCTGATTTATGTCTAGGGATTTCACAAGGATTTGACATGCTTGATCTTTAGCTTGTAATTAATTGTCAGAGCTGCTATCAGCTTTAGAAATGGGTTTCTACTAACTGGCCAAAAATAGCAGTGTTGGTCTTTCAAACCATTGCCTTTTATGTGTGAAATCAATTGCACCAGGAGCATGTTCTTTCCACAAGGAACAAAAAAGAATCCTGTTCTGTAATGTCATCTGATTTGTTTGAAAATGTTAGCTCCTCTCATTTCACAAGGCTCTCTGTACGTAGTAAAGATGCATTTAATTTAGTCACATGCAGAAAGAAGTCTGCACTCGGATACGTCTTGTAAAATCACTAGATATATGTGATTTCTTTACATTTAACATTTATTTTAATGCAGCTTATTCTGTTAAGTCAGTTTGATGTTGAGACTGCTCTTTTGCTATTGAAAGGTCCTAGTGTCATCTTGTCTCTTGCTGTCGGTGCCTGCCTGATAGTTAATGAAAGCTTGAAACTGGTAGAGTTTCAAGCTATTTTTCCCTGTTTCCTTCTTTATTGCAATAAAAAGAATAGGTTCTATTAGATAAATATTTGTCCCTGCAAATAAGAATTTGTTTTTAATGAAGAGAAAATATAAGAAATGGTGGAAACATTGCAAAGCTTCTGCACCAGTTGCACTGCTCATCATTGCAGCATATCTGTAATTGGGATCTTGCCTGCCAGTGACAATCTGCATGGAGTGTGTGTGGGTGTACAGTAATGGAAAGGTATACTGCAGCTTCACCTTTTTCCATGTGGAAGGAGCATTGATGGCAGAAGTGTCTCGTATCAGGATAGATGCCCACTCTGCTCCACTGTGTGTGCCTTTATTTGTGGCCTAACCCACTGTGTTACCTCTTGGTCCTGTTTCAACCACTGGGAATGACCCTTAGGAAGTCAGGGAGGCTGCACAATTCTTGCTGAGCCCAGGGGATCTTGAGGGAGTAAGAACAAGACAATATGTTAAGTCTATGTTATGTGATGGATGTAAGCAATAGACCTTGTTAGGCCCAGCAGACATGTTCCAGTCCTGCCTCTTCTACTCTCAATGTGAGAACTAGATACATCCTGCTGGGATAGTGCATATCCTTAGAGGAGACATGGGAATTGGACAGCTTACTTATAGTCAACTGTCTTCAATAATGTTGACTCTTCCAGCTTCTGTTTGTTGAGAATGTGCTTCTCACATCAAAAACTAAGACTTCTTGCAGAAAATGTAAAGATTTATTTTGACTTGGGTTAGAAAAGAGAATTATTTGAACATGTCCAGATGTAACATTCATTTGTTTGATTTCTAAGCTCTGTTTGTAACCTTAGAAAAGGTGAACATTTATTAAGCATTACTAAAGGCAGGAAAAAAACCCTGTTATTATCTGAAGTATTAAACTACTCTTTCCTTTTTGGCAATCTGTGTTTTCAGAGATACCAGGTTTATTTTTTTTTTTATTTTTTTTTTTTGTATTTTAGCAGTAACAAGTACCACTGCCTGTCTCAAGAGAAGTCAGCAAAGGAAGATGAGAGTTGTTCAGATGAGACAGATGACACTTCTGTCAGTTCTCAATAGCTGGTGATCCAGATGAGGAGCTCCACAAAACCTAAAAACAAGCAAGCAGGGTCCCCTTGGCCCTGTTCCCCAAGTCCAAGAAATCTCAATGCCCTCCAGCTATGCTCTTTGTGAGGGAAACTTACTCTTTTCTCTTGAGTGGAAGTTTAGAAAATGTTTTGTCATACCAGTTATGTTAATTAAAGTGATCTTTGTTTTGCAAGACAGGAATTCAGGTGGCTGTCCTGCTCTGTATAATTACCTGTCACAACAAAGAGAATATATTAAGATTGAAAAGCGAGATTGATGTAAAATTCTGTCTTATCTGATCTGTAAGGTTTATCAACAGAGCAGTTCATGGAACTTGATTGTATCTAACAGACTGCAGGAGGCTCCCAGTATCATGTGAGAATACTTACTCTTGTCCTATTTATATTGGTGAACCAATAATACTATTTTTGTTGCTTCCTATAGCAAACCAAGTGTGAAATGTCCATGTGACACTACTGTTTGAGCCTCTCTGGCACCTCCATACAGGAATCTCTTTTTTATACTGGTTGGTAGGATGACGAGTTACTGGCAGTGTGTCAGGTACCTATGTATGGTGTGTTATTTTGAACCCTATGGATAGACCCTGATCTGGCTCATCTTTACTTCTGTACATGGATATCTATTATTACAAACATCACCGATAATGCATTCAAGGAATTTTGATATCTGGGAAACTTTATCTTGCTCCTGGAGAAAAATGTCAATCTTTTTACAGCTCATTTCTCTTAACTAGCAGTAAACCTCAGAATGGGGAGAACATCATTTGACCCCATTAAACCACCTTGATACAGATCTCACATAGCAATGAGGGTTTAGTTGTGTGCATAAATATGTAACTGTAGACGTGTATTTAAATATTCATAGCATAAATGTGAATATACAGATGCAAATGCCTGGGCATACATATGCATGTCTGTAGCTGCATAGAAAAATGCATAGCAGCCAGGTGACTTTCTAGCTGTTAGAATAAAATTAATTTATTAAGGTCTTAGTTACTCATAAAAACCCTTTGAAAAGTAAAAGAATTTGTACCAAAGTTTTAACTTGGGGGCTTCAAGTAGGTATATATGGATAGTCAAATATAAAGCAAATTCTGAAACAAATCTCTATGAAGACCAGTTAACTCTGGTAATTTAATTAGCTCTGTTAATTTTGGGGTTCTTACAGGTTTGTCATTCTGCAGTATTAGAAAGGTTACTATTTTGTGCATTTTAGGAGTCTTAAAGAAAATAATTGTTTTAATTGAAGAGCTTTTTTTACTGTTTCAAGAATAGAAAAAAATAATCTTAAGTCAACACTATGGATTCATCTTCTCCCCATTCAACATTCAGTTTGTTTCATGCTTTTAAAATTTTCAGACTAGTGTTCATATCAAGTTTATCTTTCGAGATGAGTGATAGATATTTCTTGAAATATTGTTTAGTTCTGCTTTTAAGTTCATTCAAGCTTCTGTTGACTTGACTGGGTCTGCACACGAGTGCATGAACTGAACTGCTAGTATTAGCCAGTGCCTTTTCAGTTACTGCCCTTGTATTGTTTGTGGCCTCTATTTGAGTTTTGCTCACCTCCTGGTTCTGTAAAACATGTTCATTTGCAGAGTCCCTTGAAGTCACTCAGCATAACAATCCTAAGCATTACAAATGCACACACTAAGCAATGTACATTGCTAGTTACAGCCATCAGAATCCGTTTCTCATGTTAGAATTTAGCACAGCTGCAGTTGTCAAGTCCTTCTTTTGCCCAGTGTCCCTGAGTTCAGTTTTTGAAAGTCAGGATGAGTTACTGACCAGTTGGCATTTGATAAATATGACTCTTTATCCTTGCAGGCCACTACAGGCTTTGCTTTGATAAATACCTGGCAAAACACCCCAGTTATTCATTCTTCAAGAAATACAGTGTGACACAGGGCATTGTGGCTATTATCGCCCACCCACACTTGTTTTTCTTCCTTTGAGAGAAAACTTGACCATTTTATTCATTGACTTGGTAAATGCTTTATTGAAGTATTAAGGTTCTTTCATTAGTGGCTGGGTTTTTTTAATTTGAAATTATGACAGTGTTCTCTTTCTGTGATTTATATGGTTGGTACAACTCCAGAAGAAAGCTTAATTGTTGAAATACTTTTTGAATTCTGATTTTCCCTGATTTTTGAATGGTGCGTGCTAAGCCTTGAGCATGAGAACGGCAGGAATGAAAGAGAGCAGAGCTGACACAAAGTCAAGTTGCTTTGGGAAATCTTACACTTAAGCAAATGCAGCAAGATTTAAGCAATGCGATTTGGTCCATTTGTGCGGATCATGGTGCGTGAGACTGTGCCTCTTGGGAGAGCCAGGAGTTGGGAGCCAAGATGCTCTGGAGAAATGTCTGTAAGAGAAGCCAACTGCAAGCTGCTGGTTTCTGGTGACTTTAAAGGTAACTGGCTCAGTGTTAGTCCTGCCTTGGCTGGAGCAGAAGCTATTGATCATTTGGCCAACAACTTGTTGCTGCTTAGAAGGAGGATGTCCTCATACTTCAGAAAATAGTGGGACTGACATTGACAGGAAGATGCAGTGTGTTATTTCAAGATAAAGGTCTTGGTCTTAAGTCTTGCTGAATTAATATCTTATTGTTAAAGTAGGAGACTTTCAGATAACTGTATCTTGAAGCTGCTTGTGGTTAGTGGGGTTTTATTATTTTTTTTTATCAGGGCAGTACATGTCAGGGTTGTGAATATTTTGCCTAGAGATCAACATACTGCTGTACTGTTGGGAGAAAGAAATGCTATCTGAGCAGAGGTTCCCAGATGGTGTTGGCAAAGCAAGATGGCACACAGAACTTTTGTGAACCAGAGGAGAATTGCCTTTGGAATAAAGCCTCTTGGTTGCAGGTTTTTTGATTTGCTCCACTGACAGAATTGTTCCACCTTGTCCTCTCCATACAACTGTGTGCTGTGTGTGCCAGATCTGTATCCAGGAGAGAAGGAAATGGTGATGTCTCATTGGGTTCTGATTTTCTTTTGTGATGAAAAAATAAACTCTTGGTGGCTTTGTGGGGCTGAAGCTGGACCTCTTTAGTTCTATATCCTTTCTATAGAAACTTAATACACACTTTGAATTTATCAGTAGAGAGAGGAATAGAAATCTTGACTATAATGTGCAAAGCAAAACCAACATATGCTATGCATATAATTGTTTTCTTCAAAATAATGCTCCAGAGCCTGTTGCTCCTAAAGCTGATGGCAGAGATTGCAGAACTCCTCTGCCTTGAAAGGAGCTGAGTGTGGAGTGAGGGATAATTGTAGTGTTTTCCTGTGGCCTATGTAAAAGATGGGGTGATGAATATACTGAATTGCATAAAATAGCATTTGTAAAACTTGGAAAGAACAGCTAAAGTCATTCAAACTTCCTTCCCTGAAGTGTTTGTGATTTGGTGTCTCTTCTCTGAAGAGTACTTAGGTAGTTTTTTTCCTGTGTGGGGAAAGGTGTTGAAGAAGGAAGCAGATATGAAGAGGGCAAATTGAACAGCCAATGCTGCCAGTGGCAAATAACATCTTCAGAGTTTGCTTGCAGCTTGTAGAGTAAGGATGCCAACTCTTCCTTGTGCTGCAATTAAGGAAACTGCCACAAATCATGAGAAACCTGGTGACTGCAAGGAGAAATTGAAGGCATTTTAATTGGTACCTTTTCCAGAGGTCTAGAATTAATATACTTCTCTGACTGATCCAGGTGGGAATGCTTGTGTAGAAGTCCTGAAGGTAATCTGTGGTTACTTATACTATTTCCAGTATTTTTCTTTACTGAAGCTCCAAGTTGGTTGGAATTATTTTCTGTTTGCTTTTGGGATAGATGTAGTAGATTCCAGCATAAATTAAATTCCTCTATTGAAATACTTGTGAGAAAATGAAGGGTTGAAAACTGTCATATTCAATTGTGATTGAAATTCAGTCACAACTTAAGCAATTAGTAATGCACTGGAATGTTCACATTTAAGTAGCCTCTCATACTGTAGTGCTTGAAACATGTGTGGTAACATATTAGGAAAGACTTGAGTGGAACCAAAGTATTATATGTGTCTGTGTAGTGACATACCTTTATTCTGGGGGAGTTTTAGCCTCTCCTAGCCCCAGGATTGCCTTAGTAGAGTTTCTGCAGACAGTGATCCATCAGAATTCCATCTGCCATACTGAATATAGAGGAACTTGGTATGAAGAAAAGTCTGGGTTTAATTTGAAATGTTAGTCTTGTATCACTAGAAGACAAGTTTTGTGCTGGTGGATGTACCACCAAAAGAGCTGTTAGACAATTTCATTCCTTACTTTCGGGGTTTAAGTATGGATTTCTGATGTAGCTAATAAAGGGTTTTCTCCCTGTTGGTGTAAACAGATGTTTCCAGATAATGTGCAAGAGGTGAGATTATCCTTTTGCTGAGCTTCTCTCTGTGTGCAGTAGTCTTCAGGGCACAGTGTTGACTGAGATCATTTATGCCATCTCTGTAGGCTGGGATTGACAATCCAGGCTAGTCATGTTCAATTGATTGCTGGAGGAAGTGTGCCTGAATTTCTTTACGTACTGATGAGCAGTAGGAAAATGGGAGACTGCATCTCAAATCAGCTGAACCTGATGAGCAGTAGGAAAGTGGGAGACTGCATCTCAAATCAGCTGAAGAAGGTCATGAATGTGACAGTGGTGGGTGTTGTGGGCATGCAACAGCTCTATAGTACAGTGAGGCATTGGCAAGAGGACTCTGTTTTCTGACACATGGTCCCAAACTCAGTTTTTATTTCTAATATCTAGCTTGAGCCTGCTGTTGTTTGTGTCCTGGAGGCCGTAGAAGCAGGTATTAACTTCAGGGTGTCTCTTGCTAAGAGCAAAGAAAGAAAATGGACAAGGTGGAAGATGCTGCAGTAGTGAATTGTGCTCTTAAGCATTGAAAATTCTATAAACCTCATGCTTTTAGAAAGATGTAATTCTATGGATTTGGTTTTATTTAGAGCAAAGACAGGATAAATGAAGATTAATCTGCAAGCAATTTTAAGAACATTGCTGATAAGCAACACTGCTTGAAGCAGGTTCAGGTGGGAGAGGAATAATGTTCACGTTGTGAATCACATAAATGTGCCTCACTGCTTCACATGCATGTGCTGTAGAGAGCAAGTGTGGAAAGGTTTGAATCGGGTTTTGGCAAGGAGCTGTGTGGTCCAAGCATTTCCTATCACTTTCTCAAAAGTGGTACAAAGATCCTATTCCTCTTCACTCTCCCCTTCCCTTTATTTTTCTTCAGGCTGCTTTTAGACATACATGCCTAAATCTAAGTAGTGGAATGTTCATATATAGTATACAGGTGATATGGAGATCTTAGGTTTCTGCCAGTAAAAGGAATTATTTGACATCTTGTTGGAAAATGTGTGTATAAATGTACACAATCCCACAGCTTCTACAGCAACTTTTATGCCTGTCTATATTAACAAAAAAGGTCAAGTGAGTTGATGTGGGTGTAAATTATACATGAATGTACAAAATGGACTCGAAAAGAGTGCAGTTATTGCAAGGAAACTATGGAAAGTAACATGATATGTTTGAATAGTCTCTTGGGCTGAGTGATACCTTTTCATTTGACTCCTGCAAAGGGTTTTAACTCAGAATGTAATTTGGATGCCTGACAAGTTAGTGTGTTCCAGCCTCACCTCCCTCAGGACAGTACTAACAGGAATAGCAGAGTGCTGTGTGTGTCCATCTGAAGTTAAATGCTGATCCTTTAGACTTGGGTTTGCTTTACAAACTCACTCCAGCTGTGGTGACTCCAGTGCAAATGTGTCCTCGCCAGGCTTGGCTGAGTTCAGTGGTACTCTCAGCTGGGCCTATCGAGCAATTAGTAATTTCCTGGAGTATTTTTAGTCTTGTGTGTGTAGTTTTGTGCCTCTTTTTTTCCCCCCCAAGGGCTAGTAAATATGGGCCATACTTCCTAGTTTATGCAGATGAGATATGACTGCTCGTAAATCCATGTTGACTGTGGGGTGAAAGGATGTTTATATGCTACTGTCTTAACTTTTTCTGTATTTTATATTGACTGTTAAAGAAATTTCTAGCCCTGTACTAGAACAGGAAAATTCAGTCTTCCCCTTACATAGACATACAAACTTGCACACTAAGCAAATGTTTGTTACAAGTCTTTGATTAGTGTGATCTTGTATTTGCTGACATGAGTGAGAATCTGAACTATGATTTGTGTTGGCACAATCTCTAGGTGTGAAGGAATTTGAGATTTGTTTGTTCTTTTACAGTTCAAGAGAGTCTCAGTCATACCTTCTGTCATTTTTGTGAAAGAAAATAACCAAACACTGAAAGTTTCTGGAGATGTGTGACACACAATGATTTAGTTTCTGTATATTTTCAAGTTATTGAATTCCACTGCTTTTAAGAGAGGTTGGTAACATGCATACAGAGATGTGTCAATTGGAAAACTCTCCATACCAAAGAAATTAAATACCAATTTGGAATTTGAAATTAAACAGAAGTGCTGTAAAAAGCATTAGATATTGGGAGGATTTGGAAGACACAAAGGCATCCTAGAGTTAGGAGCAGTGCACAATGTCCTGTGGCCTGCAAGAGCCTTTTGAATGGGCAGAGCAATGTTGTTTAGGGGACTACTGCATATCATAAGTGATGAGAAAAGGTAAAATACTGTATCTTGTGTGTTTTAAGAGTAATGAGCACACTATCAATACCAAGGAAATTTGAAAGTTGGAATAGCAGTTCCCCCTCCCTTTGATGCAATTAGGTCTAATTTCAAAGGAAGTTACAGCTGAAAGTAAAAACCAAAGTCAAAAAATTTGGAGTACCATCTGAAGTGAATAGTTAGAATAGATGTCCTTTAACCTTTCAAATCCCATTTAATTGTATGATCCCTGTTTAGATGGGAATGTTTTTTAATTGCTATCAAGTACACAAAAGTAAGAAAACCTCTGCAAACAAGCAAACTCCATGTACTTTTACAAAAATATAACATAAATAGAAACCTTCCATCAAAGAGGTGACAAAGTTAGTACAAAGACACTGATTTCCCTCATGTTGATTAGCATTTCCAATAACAAGAACTAATTGCTTAGAGCACCCAACAAATAATTAGTTTATAGACAGAATCTGGAAGTGCAGATAATGATGTGATGTATCTTTGAAGCAGAGTGATACTTTCTTCTGATCATTAACAGCAGACACACAAAGGTATTTATACAAATGGTACTAATGAGTTAACCTAAACTGTAGTCACTCAGACTTGGTTTGGTGATGTATCTGGTTTAATGATAAACGAGTATTGATGGTTTCATAGCTCCTGCAGTCAGAGCTGAAGCAGCAGAGTAAGTGTTCAGGTGCTCTTGACTGAGCTACGCTCAAGAACTAAAGACCCCTATGCCTAATTAAACAAATATTGTTTCAGACTCCATTTATAGTCACAAAATAAATTCTGCCTGATAGAGTGTGCTTACTTGTTTACAGTAACTTGAAATTGGTTTTGCTAGTGATTGCATAGTCTTAAAATACAACCCAGAAGCTTTATGAAGCTTAGATTTTTGTTAGTTGTGAGCTCTCTAAGCCTTGCATCTATGGGTCATCTACCTGTGAGATAGGCTTTAAACGGTGATCAGTTTGTCCTGACTATGTGAATCTTGCATCTATGGGTCATCTATCTGTGAGATAGGCTTTAAATGGTGATCAGTTTGTCCTGACTATGTGAAGGATGATGTTTGACTTAATAAATTCACATAAATTGTGTTTGCAGTGGGTCTTTAATATTTTGGTGATGTGTACACAACCACATGAAATTGGTGAGGGAGTTGTTTTTGGGTGTGATAATTATAGGTTATCAGTGCATTTTATCTGGAGAATGAGGTGCCTTATTTACTGATGGATCTAGTGCTCAATAAGTAGTTTTAGAACAAGGTTTCTTGCAGTATCTGTCCTGAAAAGACAGTATTTCTAGATGACAGAGGGCACAATGCTGTTTCACTTTCCATCCTAAATTCAGCTCATTAGCAGTATGGGAAGCTGAGGAGAGTAGTGTTTATGAGCTTGAAAGCTAATAAATATTTAGAAAGGACAGTGTTCAGTCACTGAAGTCATGTGTAAACAATTCTTACGCACCTTAACAGTCATTGCTTACACGGGGAGTGGCAGTCACTGTCTACAGGAGTTGGTGATAGTGTCCAAGTGGTTCTCTGTGGGCTCTGGATTCTCATCAGAGCAATATAATGATTTTGGCACCCTCCCTGCCTTTCTGCCTCTGAGCCATTTCAACTGCAGAATGTCACCGCAGTAGTCAAGTTAAATTCTTCCATGAAGTGTCTTTTCTGTGCTGTTCCTCCATTTCCATGTGCTCTGGGTCAAGTTCTGTGCCAGACCATAATGCAAGAAGTGTTATGTTCCACAGGGATATAAAATCTTCTGGGCAGCAGTTTAATTACTAATTTATATTCTGAAGTCCCCAGAGCCTGTTTTCGCTCTTCACTGAGAACATTGCATCTCTGTCCTAGGTCCAGCAAGAAATCAAAACATATTAAATGTCAGAGAATTGAAAAACAAACAAATAACTTACAAGAATGCCCCTGGGCACATCTATCCCTTGCACCAGAAGGTGATGGTGTAGGTGCTGTTTAGTTTTGAATGAGAATAGAAGTGAGGTAGGTAGATAGAAATTCCCTGTATTCCAAAATAATGGCTTAGTGTCCCACTGACAGAGTGAATTTTGGATTACAAATGGGGTTTGAGTACTGAAGTTGTTCTTTCTGATTTTTATCTCTTTGAATTTTTCTATGTCCAGAAACAAGAATGGGTGGTATCTTTGTCAAATTACTTCCTTCAGTTTCCCTTGGCCTCTTAAACAAAAGAAACCCTAGCCAAGAAACAACTACACAACACAACTATAGAAGAGCCAGATGAGTGTGCTCACATGATGAAGAGACTCTGCTTAGCTTTAGGAGAAATCTGGCCTTGCTGTCTTTGTCTGAAGATGGTTTATATGTAGTAGTTGTCTTCAAGTAGAGTAATGTACCTTTTCTTAAGAGTCTAGACAGTGTCTGAGTAGACTGAAGCCTCACATAATCCATGAACTCTGTGGTGATTGACAATAAGAGTGACAATTAATTCTAAATGTGCCTGTGCTTTTGTGAAATTGATACCTTCTTGCTAAAGACTGCAATGAGATCATCAGCTTATTTTCTTAGGCTTTTGAATAGTAACCCCTAAAGGTCAGTACTGTGCTGAACTATGTTTGCATCATTCTTGATCTACTGCTTAATTACCAGTCTCCTGAAAAATCTTTTCCATGCCGTCCTAAATGACTCTATTTATGGAAACTGCTATTAAATGCTTATGCTGCTTTCAAAAGATGCCATTGTGAAAAGATGAATCTTTCTTCTCTCTAGCCTTGTTCTTGTACTCCTCTGTAAGAGTCCTGGAAGACTTGGCTTTTGCCTAATCAATAATCGCTTCCAATTTTCTAAGTGCTTAAAAAGCTGACAGCATCCACTGCAACGTCTTCATGAGCTCTTTGAAAGGGTTGGTGTGCAATAATAAATGCTGCTGCTCCTTAGGAATTAAAACTGGAGGGGAGAACTCCATCCCAAAACAAAACAAGCAAACAATACCTATAGAGTGTCAGTTGCTTTTGTTTATCATTAGTCAAAGTTAATTCTCATTTGTTCTGTGGCCATAGATCTCTAAAGATTCAGACCATGATAATTTAGAACACCAAAAGAGATTTAAGCAAAGCAAAACTTAGAAATAAAGGAAAGGAATGGTTAGGAGTGACCACAAGGAATCGTTGTCTTGTGTTCCTGGTTGTAGGAGGTTTTCCAGAGGATATTAAAAACTGGTGTAATCTCTTCAGGATAGTGGAATTCGATGTTGAACAGCAGTGAAGGACTTGGGGAATCCCATGATGCTGGTGGAAGCCCCTTCAATTTCTAAGTGCTCATAAATGGGAACAAGTGACCTGTTGGCACTAGCAGGAGCCAAACTAGAGGATGTAGGAACTCTTTTCTTTTATGGTTTGTAGAGAGTTTTTTTCTGCTTTCAAAGACACCTGCTTGTGCCTGTGATGCAGCCTCTGTTACCATCTTTTGCTCTAAAGCAGCTCATTTAAACATGCTACTGGCAAGACCAGTGATTAAAGATGAAGGTCCAGGACAGTGCATTTACCTTTTATCTGGCCCTTACTGTGCTGCTCATGTTCTTGAAAGATATGACCTTGCTTTTATGAACTGTTTCATGTTCTCGTGTATCTGTTGCTAACTGGATTTGGTTTGCTGTTTGAATTTTGCATGTAAAGGAGATGTTGTTAATAAGTTGTGGGGTTTTTTATTTAGTGCACATTTCTAATTCTTTGGGATGTTTTGCATACTTGCAAACCGTTAGTGGTTCCAAAGTTCACATTATTTTTATAAGTGTTGATGGAAATCTATTCCTTTATTACTCGACTGAATAAGCCTTGAGCTGATACAAGATGTTTGTTCTGCCACATTTCTAGTTCTGACATGGGACAAGGATATTTTGAATGTAAATTGAATTTTATTATGGGTAAACCTAGTTGACAACTACCATTCATTAAGGTGATGGTTTAAATAGCATAATTTTTAGAAAAATATCTAATTTTTTTTAAAGAATCACTTTCTAAAGTTGGCCTTGGGAGGTGATGCTGCTGTCCTTGATTAGACACTAACTGAACAGTTTGGGATAGTTTCTCATACTCTTGACTACCACAAAAGCTTGTAGATGCCTCTGTGAGAGATGATTTTAGAACACCCAGGGGAAAAGCTTTAAACTTTATTCTCAGTTTTCTGAGACAAACAGCAAAATATCTTGATATAATTGAAAAAATAGAATGGAATATTTATGATAAAAGCAAATACTGAAGGAGTACTGATGCATTACTTTGCATAGGCAGCTTATGCCTGATCCAGTGGGAGCTTTTTCCCCTGCTTTACCTGGTCTTTAGGCTGTAGGAATTATATACATTGCAATGGCCAATACTTTGTGTATCTGTCCTGTGTGTTTTTTCACTATTCCAACATGCTTTAAATCCTAGTGGCAGCACTCACTCTGTGCAAATGCCTCTGTAGAAGACCTCCTATTATACATGGAGGTGATGATTTGGAATGGCTTTTCAAACACAACTGTTTAAGGTGAACAGCTTTTTGGCTAAGATTACTCTTCTGTCACATTTTATTCCAGGACCTCTTTATACTGTAAACTTTTTTTTTCCCCATCAGTTTCATTGCTTTGTTAGTGTCAAAGCTGTGAAGCTATTGTATCCTTTTACATTGATGCTATTGGCGTTGAACTTTAATAACACATGTGTAACTTCAGGTAGAAAATATATCAATTGAAACTTTCAGGTTCTAAACTTTACAGAAAGATAATAAGTATTTGAAAGAAAAGAAATTTGCACATATATACTAGTCTTGGTGGGATTAGAATATTGCATTGATTTTTAGGGAAGTGGTCTGCTCTGAGATGTGTGACTATTTTCTGCAGATATCTGCTCTGAGTCTGAGGTGGGTGATCTCCAGAGTTTTCTTCCCACTTCTCCCAGTTCTGTGACTGTGTGTCCGCCACGTACTGAGATTGTGTCTGCTCATCCTTCTGTTTGAATTTCTTGTTCATAGTTTAATAAGCAAGTGAATGAATTTTTCAGAGATTCCAAATATGCATGTCAGGCAAAACTTGTAATATCTGACAGGACTTTGTGTAGGAATAAAGGGTTTGTGCTAGTCCCCAGTTCTTTATGAAATACATCTGTACATCTCATATTTCAGGGGGCCTTTAAACCTAAGCGACTATTAGAAGGGGACAATCAAATGTTCACAAGGGGGTTAACCTCACTTAATACCATTGATCACTTTTAAATTTAAACTGTTGTAAATTCTTTAGTTGTCCTGTTCCAGCAACTGTTGCTTTTGTGTCTCTGGTAGGCACCTATAGCAGTCAGTGTCTCTACTGAAATCCTGTTACGCTGCTGTCTCAGGAGTAGCTTTCTTCTAGCTCCAAACCACATCAGCAGCAGCAAAGAAGTCAAACTGCAGCTTGCCAGAAGATGTCAGCCTTGTGTATGTAATGTCTGTGAGAGATGCCGTGGCAATAACCCTCCCACAGGTTTGCTGTTTCTCACCTAATCCCGCTGAATTTCTTCTGGTACTCTGTGAAAGGCAACACTTTGATGAAGCTTTGTCTCTAGACTGACAGGCACTGGGAAATGACTCCAGGCACTGGCCTAGGTGTCGCTCACAGCACTACCTCTTTGTGCTACTTCAAACAGAAAATGCAAGCTCACTGACAAGCTGCCTAGATAAGTGGCCTCATACGGTCCTAACAGCGAGCTAATAATCTGATACGAAATCTGTTTTTTGTGTACCAAACTGTTGTGTGCCACTAGTAACCTTTTAATAGTGGTAATTTAAGGGAAATCAAACCATTCCTCTTGAGCACCTGCAGCTGGGTAATAATTTCTCATAAAGCAGAGACAGAAACATGCAGCAAATAACTTAGTTTTTCAAGACTGAAATTGTTGCTTCCAGTAAAATCCCTCTTGAAGGAGGAGGGCAAAATGTTCTTTAGAGCTCTTGTTAGATTGAGTGAGAAGGCAGTTGGTGTTCCTGTCAAGAGTCACAGATCTTGAATCTAGTTTGGTCACTCCAATAGTATTTTATGATAATGTGTCTGAAAACGTTAATTGTCTAGGTTATCAAATGAATGTAGGATTGCCTAATATAACCTTGATACAGGGGATAAATCAACCTTTCTTCCCTCTGAAAAATACTCGTGTCTATGCACACTCCTCTCTCTGCCTGTAATAGCAAATGGAAGGTCATTTTACAGCAGCATGGTTCATCTCTGATCTTTACACTTTGTGGTAATGACAGATTCAGGAGGTGGCTGTCACTTCATGGCAGGATGAACAAAATGGCTATGTACCATGTGAGACAGCAAAAATGTGGCTACAAAAGCATCTATTGACCTCTGAGCTGAGTAGGTTCTGTATTTTCTGACCCATGCAATCAGTAGCTTCACAAATGCATTATGGTATGAAGAGGCACTTGAGAATATTAACCACTAGGACTGAGGATGTCATGTTGTCCTGTAGCTCTCTCAATGTACAGGAGTGACTTGGGTGAGCATTAGTGTTGTGTGTCTGCCTTTGGAGAGGAAGAGGAAACGGCATGTGGAGGAAAATGGAGCATCTTAAAACCTCATGGGCTGTTGGTTGGCTTTTTCCCCTTAAAAACTATCTGGGCAAAATCACACAGAACTCAGATTTATTTTTTTTGGTTGTTTATGTTTTGAGGGGGAAAGGGGGAGAGAGAGGGGGAGAAGAGAGTTAAGACCTCTTGCTGCTGGTTTCTTTCCTCATTGCTGGTGTTTTGTTTCTCTGGCCTATACTGGGGAAACATAAAGGGGTCTGTGCAGCTAATTAAAATTAATTAAAATACACCCTCCCTAAGGGAAATGGGAGACCCTTATTTGAAACTGATTAATATATTCATTTAAAAGCAGGGAACTGGAATAAGGAGAGAATGAAGGTACACTTCATATCCACTCTGCTATGTAGTTCAAACTAGAAGCTTTTGCAGTTCATTTTAAGCACTCCAGAACTATGATTTAGGAGAAACAAGGGCAAGGGAGAAGAGGAAAAGACATTAATTCTTCTGTTTCCTTTTTTTTTTTTCTCCCCCTGTCATTTCTGTGATTCTCTAGATATAAGACAATAGGTCAAAGTTGCCACCTGGGAAATCTAGGCTAAGCTTGGATTACAAAAGTTTTCCTGTTGTGCCTGTACTGTCAGAACCTTCTTAGAGCATCTCCTGTGTGTGCTTGGGATAACATTTGTGGTAGGCACCCTGATGACAATATTACTGGAGAAACAAACCAAACCAGATACTAAAAGTGGATGTGGCTCTTGGGCACTCTGTGTGGGTATTACCACAGTGTAATTACAGCATTTTCATACATATGCCATTCAAGGATGGCAGTCTCAGCTAAAATTTCTTAAGGACTTTAATTTCAACATAAGCTTTAAAACAAGAGCAGAGAAACTTTGGAGAGGTGGGAAACTCAACATTGCTGATTTTCATAATGATCTGGTTTGCTACTAACCTTTCTTTCCCAACATGACTATACCTGATCTGGATTGCTCTTATTTGCCACCTCCACATGAGAGGTTTGCATTGGATGTGGTTTCGTGAGAATTTTTTTTGCTCTTCATCACATGTCAGTAATTACATTTTACCTCTAGTTTCTCATATTATTATTTTTTTTCTTGTTAAATGACCCAAGGACTGCCAAGTGTGTCTGTGTGACCCAAGCTCAGTACCTTGTTGCAGCAGTTGTTTTAAAGGTAAGGTGAAACAATGGTTGTGTAGGTTCTATAAGAATTCTTCTACCACTTGAAATCTGAAGTTATGGTGCCTTTAGATTTTGCTTGTCTTGTATCTGAATGCTTTCTGATAATATCTGTTGGAGAGTCCATTGCATTCCTGGAGGCTGTGTTGGTACTTATGCAAAACAAGTGCTTTTTCTCCGAAACACCAATTGTACTGAGTTTCTTGGCTCAGTGTTACCCATACAAAGAGCCATGGAGATGGCTACAGGGCTTGCAGCTCTTGTCTGGTTTCATGTGGCATTGTTTTCCCAGGTGAGCTGTATAACGGATGAACTGTCCTTTTCTTTTAATCAGGATCCATGTGGTACCTTCTGGTCTGCTGTATTGACTGAATTCACTGGTAAACAGGGATGCACTTGGTATTGGGAAGAAAGACAGACTTGCCATAATGGATTAGAACATTGAGCTCACCATGTCTCAAACCATAGCTGGTATCTTGCAGGACAATTATGTCAGACAGGGTCTTTAAAGCATTCTGCAGTCCAAATTCATCCTTTACTACCATGGAAAAAGAAAATGGGGCTAGAGAAAAGTCAGTTGTTCACACTTAGCAAGAAAGAAACATCTCTTGAGAAATAGACAAGAGTGAGAAACCCTTGTGTCTGAGATTTAGAAAAGGGCATTTTTAATTTAATATCATCAGAGATGTACTTGATTAAAACTTAGTTGTCAGAGACTTCATAAAGCTGTGATAGAACTTTTAGCCATTTCTGGCAACTTTGTAAAAACCTCACATTTTTGAATTGTTTCAGATGTTTCTGTTATCTCACTGATGTAGAACTTACTAAAGTCATTCTTTTAGTGAATTACTCTAAGTATTATTCTGCGCTGGTAACTTGCTATTCTCCACAGTAAATTTGCCCAATTGGTGTTAATTACATTCTTTATTGAAATAGATTTTTTAGGTTTAGGTTTTTTTTTTTTTTGGTTTTAGTTGTTTTGTGGGGCATTTTTTGTGGTTTTTTTTTTTTTTTAGAGATACAGGATATAATGATGCTTGTTGGAAAAGATGTTGCTTGGATTTATATAGAGGATTTTCTATACAGTTTTAAAAAATGCATTTTTTTGAATCATTTCAGGTAGAGTAATCAATCTGGTTTGAGAGATTTGCTCTATCGTGGTTGCACTTCTGAATGTGTTGTTAGTTTTGGATTGAATGGAAATATGTGCACAGAAATGCCTCTATAAAGTGTATAGTTAAGTGGAAAGTTACTAGTTTCTATGGGAGATGATGGTTACACCCAAACATAGATGCTATTGTGGGAACATAAGCATCATTTTGTAGCAAAAAAAAAAAGCAGCAGGTTAAAGGATTTTCCTTTCTCATTCCTTATGTAGTAATTGGATACATCACACTTTCATGGGATACATGCAATTGTTCAGTATAAACTGGGGTTAATCCAAGTAAAATTACTTGAATAAATAACCATATCAGGCAGTTTGAAGCAGTTTGTTACATGGATATAGTTTATATAAACCTAAAGTTAGAGAAATACACCTATTCCAGTTCTCTTAAATTAGAACTGAAGCACCTTCCATTGGGTAGAAATCAATTACTGTTTAGTGTCAGCAGTGATATGTAGAGTGAGCAGCTCTCAATCAATGAAATCACAGAATTGTGAAACTCATGTAACAGGAAGAAGCACTCTTGAAGTAGGAATGTGGGGGTTTTTTTTGGCCCTTTTCCACAGAGAGACCACTTGAAAAAATTAATCTATTCAGTTGGATTTTGGGTGGCTAGTTGTTGTTTTCCTTTCTGTTTAGGTACTGTGGTCTTCCTTAGCAAATATGCTTTCAAAGGAATTTATAACAAGCCATTTCTTCAGAAATTCCACTGTGTTTGAAACATGAGGAAGGAAAATGCCATTTGTAATGATGCTACTTGAATGGATGGTTCAACTATCCCTGTTTCCAGTAACCTTCCAGCACATTTCACTGAAAGGAGTGAAACTGAAAAGATGTTGTGTTGCTGCCACTGAAATCAAGATGCCACTTTCATTCAGTCAATAAGCAGCAATCCTATTTGGTTTCTTCTTACTTTGTCCTTCATAGTTCCCTTGCTGTCATCAAGAATGAAAGGCCCAGGGAAAAATCCTCCTTTTTTTGTCTCAGAGACCTGAGTTAGATGTGCAAATAAGTTCGAGCTTGAACTTTCAAACTCACCTTTAGACTTCTGTGCTTACTGTAGGTTGTTCTTAACAGCAAATATTAAACAAAAAAATTGCCATGTAAAGTGTGAAACAAGACTTGAATAATAATAAAGAAGGATCAGACAGTTGGGGAAATTTGTAATAGCTCTGCTGAACTTGGAGAATAAGCTGCTTAACATAAACAAGGAAGCTGATCCAAGGAATGCACAGCAAACCGATTGTGTTTTCCCTCTATGTGGACAAGAAAGTAAAGATGCATTGAAGTCATTATAGAAAGACACGGGGAAAAAAATACAATGGTATCCTTGAAGCCAAACAGGAATATAAGAAGCATTCATTAGTGATTATCTAAAGTTCACTTATTACCTTGAAATTGTTGATTAAGCTTCTGTGAATATCTTGCAGCCTAGAGTTTGTTGTATTAGCTAGGACTATTCCTTAAGCAATACACAGGCTGTTTTGGTTAAAAATATCATATGGCCTCTCTGTCCTTCACTGTGTAACTCTTACCAGAAACCTGAGTCTAAGAACTGCTGTCTGCACATCCAGGAGACTTCCAGGAGTAAAAAGATGTTTTAATCAATTCATGAAAGGTACAGCATATCAAACATGGCTTGTTACGATGATAAGAAATAGCCCTGAGGATATTAAATATATAGGCATACCTACTTCAGACAGCTTTTCTACTGAAAGTGATTGGAATGTGTCTGCTTCCCACCTGGCTGTGGAAAATACACATCTGCAGCCAAGAAAGAAGGCCTAGCACTTCATAAATGCTGCTTCAGTGTAATTTGGGGCAGCAGCTCATCACTTTGCTCCTCTGTGAGGTATGGTACATACTTTGTGATCCATCACCATAGGGGCTTTCTGCCCATGATGTAACAGAAGAAAACTCCTTCCTTGCCTGTCCCCTAATTATTAGAATTTGTCATGTCTTGAATGATCACAGAGAGGAAAATGGCATAAATTGCCTGGCCTAAAACTAAGAGTTGGAGTGTCATGTCTTGTTTGAGCTGTCCATGCTTGGACAGTTTCTTTCAGCTTTTTGACCAAACCCCCTCTAACTTCTGTATGCAGATAGAGAAGAAAACCTTAAAACTGGCCAATAAACCTTAATCCTGTCTTGCTTTCCTCTTGAGCAGTGCAACCACTAACTGCAATCATTTTGGCTACTAAGCAGATTTATGCTAACATCTTCAGAAAGCAAATCCTTGTAAGGTGAAAATCTTCCCAGGATAAATTATGTCCCAGCTAATGGAAGAGACAGCTGAGAAAAGTCAGTAAATCTCCAACAGAATGCCACAGATTATAGCTCTGAAATAGTCAGGAGGGACTTGAACCACACAGGGTTTTTGCAGGAGAAAGGAAGTTGTGGCAATGATTGTGACAACTTCTGGTTTGTTACTTTATCACTTTTTTTTTGATTTATTTAAATCTAAAATGATGCAAGACAAAATAGGAGGGCAGAATAGTTTTTTCATTTATGTTAAAAGGTTGTTACACTTAATTATGTGTTATTTTTCTGTGTTTAAAATCTGGATGGGTTTTGGTAAGCATGGTTCTGTGTCTGTCCTCAACTAGGGTACTTTCAGGAAGCAGGTAATGATGCTGTTCTGCTCTGTCTACAAGCTCAGAGGTCTCTGACACCACTTTGAGCTACAACACCCTTCTAGTCCTCCTTGCTGTGTCCTTAATTCAAATTTACTCAGTGGCTGTCCCCCAAAATAATAAGGCAGTGAGAACATGAGGCTCAAACTAGTGTCTGCTTCTCTGCAGCACTAGGGGCAGATTGAGGAGCAGTTATAGCCATATTTCCCTCTTGAATTCTTCCACTATTCTAGAGTTCATTCTCTATAAGCAAGAAGACCACTTGGTTAATGACTATATAAGCATTAAGTCTTGTTGCAATAATGATTTATAACATCTTTAAAGCATGAAATAACTGCTTTCTTCACCTTCTAAAGTGTTCCAGAAAACATGAGCAAAGTAAATTCACTGCCATCAGTGAGACAGGAGGGACAATGGCATGCTTACAAAAGAAAGCAGTGTTCAAATTTTGTGCAATTTCTTCCTTCTTCCAAGTGGTCAGAGGGGAGAAGAAGGTTTCTGACCTTCTGCAGTTTTGCAATTCATGGATGTCCAGCATGATTTAGGATTTCTGAATTAAAGGGTTTGAGTTTCCTAAGTTGTAATTGAGCTGTTGGATTTCATTCACTAAACACAGTCTGGCCAAACAACTGACCTGTATTTTGGCTGGTTATTTGATGTTCTGAGAAATGACCTGACTTGTGAAATGGAAAATTGAGGTCAAGCCTTTCATGTGCCTCATTCAAAGGAGTTTTTCACTCCAAATCACTTGAATTGAGCCATGTCTTGATACCCTGGGCACTTTGTCTAGAGCTAATGGTTATGTTTAATAGCCTTTGGAATTTATTTCCAATATATTTTTCTGTCCAGTTGTCTCTATGAGTATCTTAATGTGAAGGTATTTATAGTGGTGATATTTACAGCAAAATTTCTACTTCCTGTGTAAAAGGTTTGTCTGAACAACTCTACCTGCAATTCACACAGTTTGCCTCTTCTGTCCGAAAAGATCATAGAACACTTCCTTCATGACATTTGGTTACACGTTGTCTCTGCCCCATTCCGGTACAAGGTTGCAGAAACACCACCTCTTGGGAGGTCAGAGAGCTAGTTTTTAGGGGTCTGTACTGGTGTTTGGAGTAGCTGTTTTCCACACCACCTCTTGGGAGGTCAGAGAGCCAGTTTTTAGGGGTCTGTACTGGTGTTTGTTCTCCCTTCTAGTACAACATTGATAGCAGTTTTGAAAGTTTTACTTTATAAGAGACGTCTTTGGGTGGATAAGGGGATACTTATACTGTGTAAAAACTGCCTTCAGTTCCATGTATAACTATAGTGAAGAAAGAGCAGTGGAAAGCAATTCTGGTAACTCCATGTTTTGGAGTATCAGTTGGCACCTTCCAGATACCCACCTGACTTACGGGTTTTGGTACCAAAGTACTGGGTCTCTTGTGCTTACACTGTTGGTGTGGCTGTGCTCTGGCTGTGCAGTTTCCTTGCTTGGTAACTATTCTCTATCCCTTGTTCAGGAAATGGGTAATTGTGATGCAGATATTGCTGACAATAGAACTTCAATTGCTTACCTTTTTGAGGTAAGATTTCTTGTGAACTCTAAGAAAACAGTATAATTTTTATCTCTTTGAAGATGATAAAAATGTTTTGTGGAGAGAAATATTTCAACCATGTATGAAGTAAGTCACTGGAGGCAAATGCCCAAGATATTAGTGGTAGTTTATGCTGTAAATTCATGAAGCTCACACCAATCCATGCATAACATTCATCCCATTGCCTGGTTTTAAGAATCATTTGGATTTCTGCATAAAGAAACAGCTTCCAGGAAAGTTGATTCAGATGTTTTAGAAAAGTGGCTTTGCTTCCTTTTGGATTCACTGGGATGTTCCAGAAGGCCTTTGAAGGGGTAAGGTACAAACTGGTCACACTCATACAGAAGCTGGCAGTATACTTCAAGTATGGAATCTGGAGAATCAGTTGTCTCTTTGGTTTTGTATGAGGAGGTAGGAAAGTTCTGACAAATGTGTTCTTGGTATTAAACTGAAGTGTGTATCCCTGTAATGGAAAGATTCCTGCTAAAACGTGGAGACTGGCCTTCCACATTTCTGGAAAATAAGGTAAAATGATTTTACAGTGATTTATGCACCTTGAACAGCAGTAGTTGATAAGGTGCCATTAACATTATGTTCCCTAGAAATGAGCAGTAATGACGTAGAAAACCAATTTGTAATTCATTTTGTGGTCAAATTTTTTGCAAATGAGCCTTCTGTAGCAGGACTAGATAAACCATTTCTTCTAGTATCCTGGACTTGAGATTTGTCTTGTTTTAGCCTTGGAGTGTTGAGTTACTGTTTTCTTACCACCTCTGCCAGCCTTTATTGTGATCCTATGATAGTCTAAATGTGAGACACTTATCCTTACATTTTCAAATGACCCAAGAAACTCTTAGCTCACCTTTTGAAGAATGACAGTAAAATGTATTAGTCAAGCCTTTCAGTTTTTGTTTGTACACATTCAATTTACTAAAAATGTCATAGTAATTAAGTGCTATTTCTGATCCATGGGCTGTTATCCTCAAGCCAGACAGTGGATCAATATAGGCCTTGATGGTTACAAATCAGTACATTAATGACACTCATTTGTGTATTTATTCTCAGTCAGGAGCAGTGACTATTGCTACAGAAATGAGAAATGCCCAAATATCCAGCACTGAGCAAATGTCACTCGCCAGAAAGGGGGGAAGCTTGTTTGGAGCAGTGACTATTGCTACAGAAATGCCCGCAAGAAATATCCAGCACTGAGCAAATGTCACTGGCCAGAAAGGGGGGAAGCTTGAGAAACTACTTAAAAAGTTGTCTCTCTCATCTCTTACAACATTGGAGTTGCCTCCGTGTCCTGTCCTGAGTTCCTTGACTGTTTCAGGTGGTTATTTAAATCACTGCTTTTAGATTGCATGAGTGGATTTAAACCTCCTGCAAACTAAAGCTAAATGTCAGGTCCTCAGGTAACTCAAAGCACAAAGCTAGTGAATGTTATAGACAGCCTCAAATTGCTGATGTCCACCAACAGAACTAGCCAGAGGCAAAATGTTAATTACTAATAAATAAATTATTCTTCAGGTTTAAAGGGGAAGATATTTTCAGACTTCCTGAGCTAGGACAATTGCTAGGATGTTCAGCAAACCAGCATTTAAAATAGTTTTCTGATATAGCAATGGCACTTTGAGGAAAAACTGCTTCCTACCCTTTCTGACAATGTACTGAATGTAGGAGGAACAGGGCAATTAAACATGAATGTTTCCAAGCTAGTCACCTTAGAAAAGATAGAATATTCTACAACCAAATAGAGGGATTTGCAATTCCACATGAAATCCATGAGGGACTTTGTTACTGATGTGTCCTCTTCTAAAAAGGATGTAGATATCCAGTAGAACAGGCATGTGAAATACTTACTGGATAAATCAAGTCACATCTCACACAGACCAGTTGCTGTGCATCAGTTGCTTCATGGGATGGGTTGATGCAAAGCCATTGCCCTTTGTTACTCACAATTTCTGTGCTGTGTTGCTGCTGATGTGCAGATATAGTTGTCTGGTTTTCTCTGAAATGCTTTGGATTTTACAAACCTGGGTCTAGTGTTTATTTGGATTACAAAAATTACTTCTTTAAAGCTGTGACACAGTTGATTTTAAACTTTACTGCTATCCTACATTAATATCTTTATAAGGAAACTTTGTAGAGTACACTGAGCAGCCAGAAATAAAATCCAGCTACCAAATTGCCATTGCTATGCCCAATGTTATGCATAGTTGGATGCATCCATTTAGACAACACAGCAGTGAAGTTTGCATCTTGCTTTTATCTGATATGTAGAGTATTACAGATGCAGGATGTGACTGACAGACTTTCCACCACACTTGTGATTATTGCAAATGATTAAGCTACTCGGATACTTGCTGGCTGGAAAAATTTAACCAGATTGAGTCCTCTTCTCTTCATGGGGGTTGGGAGGGGGAGAGTAGGATGGGAATCCCAAAAGTAAAAATGGATTATGCTGGTTTTGTTCTCTGAGCTGAGGAAGTAAGTCTACAGGAATTCATAAATCAGGCACAGTAGATATAAGCTGAAGAAGCTTTGACAATTGTGGTATCAAAACCTGGAATTTTGAGACAGCTTGGCTGGGTGTTTAGAAGTTTAAGAGGAAATAAGAGCAAATCCTTGTAGGACACATATTAAGATCTAGTGCCTGAAATGAATGATTGAATACTCCTACTCATTTCAGAAGGACCAAAATTTTATCTATAGTCCAAGTAGATGTAAAGCAGAGTGAAAGGGATGGGGGTGTTTTCCTCATGCTTGTAGTCACCATGACAAACTTTGTTTATTGTTACCTGCTATCAGGGAGTTGAAACTGAACTGATGAAGTCTCCCATGTACACTGTGCCTTTTAAAACTCAGACATTCAGTGCTTGATTATGAACCCTCATGGCATGTGCTTGGTTTATTTTGAAGCTTGGTTGGACCAGTTGGAACAAGTGTTAATCACATCTGAACATTTGAATGGAAAAACTTCCTGGCCTAACTTTTGTTTTTAAAATAAGTAATAAGAACTGAAAATCAAGTTGAAAGTATGAATTTCTAAAAGCTTGATTAGGTGGAATATACAGACCTTTAAAAGATTAAGGTAACTAAAATTCAGTTCTGTATTTTGTTAAAGGAAAATAATTTTGACTAATAACGAACTTCAGTCAGGAACTTGAGTGAAATGCTTTACTACTTGTCTGAATTCTGTCTGTAAAAGACCTGATGTAAGTTAGTCTGAAGTACTGCATAAAGCATCCACATTCAGTGTCTCTTCAGCAAATGCCTTCTACAAACCTCAAAGCATTTCAAAAATCTAACAGTGCCTGTTTGGGTATGGGGAAGTTTCATCTGCAGATTGTTGTATTGCAGTAATAAGTATAAAAATTTTAAAATTCCAAACACCAATCATCTTCCCTATTTCAAATTAAGGAATGTTTGCTCCTTTAAACAGAGGAATATTTCAGTAAATTAGTGGCTTCTGGAGAGGGCAGTTGGTTTTTGTCACTAATTTATCAGTAATGCTTGAGCTCTGTGTAATCCTGAAGTTGTTACACCATTTAGACAGTGATTATTGGTGGACATAGTGGCAGGACAGACTGCGTGAGTTGTAGGATATGGCTGTCATTAACTGAAGATGAACTGTTCTTAGTGCAGCAGGCAAGTCTGCTGAACAATACCTGCAGGTCTTGGGTCTGGTAGAAACACATGGTTATAAATAAGCCTCCTTCACGTAACTGCAAATTCCACTGCAGAAGTTGTTCTATATGTCAGTCTGTGCTATACTGTCCTATCACGTGTAATGAAATGTTATGCTTTGTTCTTGGAAATAACAAGAATTTGTGAAATGGATTTAGAAAATATTTATCACTAAATTGGTGTTTTCTCTTAAAGCCTTTGCCCTTCAGCACTGCTATTTTATTACGGGGTAGGTGCTTTTACAGTTGACATGGTCTTCATGTGGTTGTGCATGCAAGGGAACAATAGCCTGGTAAGGACATTGGTTTCTGTTCTTCAGGTGTTCTTTGGATTGGCTCCTGGACTGTCCTTCACCTGTAGGACTGAACCTTCTTATTGGTTTGTTTCCTCCTTCAACTGCCTTTGCTTATCCTTTAAGGTGTTGCTGTGCTTCCAACCACTGTACTGAAATCTCCTTCTTAGGTTTAACAACCAGTGGCTAGCCCAGGCACTCAAAATCTGAGTTTTCTGGGGCAGCTTGATTTTGATGATTGAAAGGCACAATAATTCTGCCTCAATTTATATTCACTTAGGGCTGTTTGATCCTGAGGCTTAAACAAGAACATATGACTTAGCTTGATTTTTCCTGGTCATTTTGCTTGATTAGCAACTGATCTCGTTTCCCCCATGTTGCAATAAATTTTTGCACAAGAGGTTTCTTTGTACCTAAGATATGCTTCAAAAATAAGTGGTGGTGACTTGTATTGCTGTCTACTTGTTTTATTCCCTTTGAATGACTAGATAGACTAATCAAATATATAGATGTTAAATCTTCTTGGTTTTTTGAACAACTTCAAAAGAAAGTCTGCATTGTGGTTGGGAAATGTAAATTGTTCAGTTTCATTCCCCCCTGAGAGAATTTGTCTCCCAAGGAATTTCCCACTCACAATATATATGGCTTAGTCTATCACTCCCGAGTAAAGTTACTTTCCAAATTGTTTTCATATTAGATCATCTTTCTAAAAATATTGAATTTTTGCTGCAGTGATTTGAAGTGTAATGCTGTTTTGTCTGATCACAAACAGGGATAGTTATGTTTGTACTAGAAATTGTTGCATTTCCAAGGAAAACTTGTTATAGGAGAATTTGTGAAGGGAAATAATTATTGAAAACTACTTGCCACAAGAGGATTTAGCTAGAGATTAACCTGGCAGAGCAAGACTGGTTTTTTCCCCTCACTTCCATTTAGACCTTGGTTTTATTATTCCATTTTTTGGACATGTATTCTGAAGAATCCTTTTGTGTGCTTGCAGATGATAGTGTCATCTGAATTCTCTTCAAAACACTTAACCTGCCTTGTGAAAGTGTTATAAGGATAAGCAAAGCTCACTACTAAAACACTGTAAGAATAATTTAATTTTATAATTTACTATTTGCTGCTTAGTTTTTTTGTGGGGAATACATTCAAACTGACTGTAAGGAAGCAATCCAAAAACCTTAGTAGTTTTAGAATATTTTTTGCTGGTTAATCTTTTTAAGCCTTGTCAGGTTCTGTATTTTTGATTCAGAACTATTACATGCAGAGCTTAGAAAACAAGTATTTCTAAAGCAGAGCCTCCTTATAAGAAATACTTGCAAAACATTTTATATAGAGTGAACATCCCATTTTGCAAGTGTCCTAAGCACCTGTGAGCTCTACTTGGAAAAGAAGTCACCGGACCTAAAACCTGTAACAAGGCCAAGTTCCTTTGAAAGTTAAGTTCTTACGTGTGATACTGAAATTAACATTTATGTTCTTAGAAGTGTTTCCCCTTTGGATTTATTTTTGTGCTTCAGAACTGTTCTCATTCTGTCACCTTAGCCCACACAATACAGTATTTTGTGGGCTACGTGCTTTTATAATAGACTCTCATGTTCTTGTTGTAAGTTTGTTGTATTTAGCCAAATTAAAAAAAAACACATTTCAGCAGTAAATCCAAGAAGAAATAGTATATATAAAGAATATTTTTAAAGTGTTGCTTTGAAAGTAGATGTTCATAAATATTTGGGGGGGCCTTACATTCTTTTAAATACATAGTTTTCAAACTATTTCTAAAACAAAATTGTTCCAACACTGCTGTAATTAATGGTTCCTAAGGAGCTAAATCCCACTAATTCCCTGCTTAGAAGTGCCAATGTTTCTTATTCTTCTGTGATTTCCTTTCCTAGTAATGCTTTTATTTTACTCTTGAAATTAGAGGTAAATAGTTTACAGATAAAATAGAGCCTCTTCTACAAAACTGATGCATTGGGGAGATTTCAGGACAGATCCAGTTCAGAAACAACAGTTGGACTGTTATCCAGACCCAATAAAGTGTGACTCATGCAATACAGCTGGTGATGGGGCTCAGAAATTTAGTGGTGATTTCCTACAGGGCCATGTTTATGTTGGAGGCTGTGCACAAGCTGCTGTGTGGACATCAAATTATTCTATTGGTTTGAGGATTAATGAGGTTAAATTAGCTCAGTCATTTACGGCACATTTTATTGAGGTTCAAGCTGTTCAGACAGTTGCAGTTAATCTAAGTAGCCCAGAATGCTGCCAGTTAAATGGAAGTTACTCATCAGGGATCCAGAGTTCATTATTGGAAGGAGTAGTTCAACTTCACTTGGTGATCAAGTGAACTTGTTGGGAATACTCTGTTTTATTTGAGGGGCGAGAGAAAGATTGATTGAACAGCAGTACAGCAGGAAACATTGATAATATCTTTAGGGGGATGTATTTCTCTCTGTATACCTGTCCTACAAATGGATATATTGGTGATAAAAAAACTCCCTTGGGCCTTTGATTTGCATAAAAATAATCTCCCATTCATTAATAAAAAAAGGATCTAAAGAGGAAAGTGAAGAGCTAGGGATGAGTATCTCTACTTAAAAACTAAAGCCACTGGGCAGGAGAATTGCTGTGAGGACACTGACTCTGTCTGAGCTACTGATTTAAGGGGCAACAGTTGCATACAGAATGGTCCCTAAAATAGAGGTTTTCTCTGAGGATCTCACAAGTCTGTCACAAAAAGCCCTTTCATATAGGTACTATGCTTAAATGTGCTTCAGAAATTTAGAAAAGAGTGGAAACACCTACTGAAGCCCCTTTTTAAGAGATGTTAGGAATGAAAGTCCTGGGTAACACTTTTGATCTGAAATAAACTCTTGGGTTTTATTTTGGGTTATAAAAGCCCTATCTAACTTTAAGTGGATTTTGTACCTTGTGACGTAAGAAGTTGTAATGCTGTGGGCACTGTGATATGTTTGGAATAACACTGAGAGGAACAGGTAAGTAGGCTCATGGGTCTCAAGCTCTGAAGTGAGCCTGCTTTTTACCTCTCTGGTTTTCAGTGCTCTCCAGGTTGGAGTCTTGGCCTATCACTGATGGGAGGTAATGTAAATGTTTGGGATATTTTTGGAGGGGAGGAAATCTTCTCATTGAGGAAAACTTCTAGTGGGCGATGGATCTTTGAACAGTACTAAATGTGCACCGGTTGGGAACAGTGTTGAAAACCCAGGTCTAGCTCTTAGTTAAGAAAGACAAATAGTTACTAAATAGTAGCATAAGGCAAATGATTTATTTCTTCTAAAGTTATCAGAGGCTTTTAAATAATCTGTGTGAATTAAACAGAATACTTAGAGAAAAAACTGAAGTGCATGTTACTTCCAGAGACTGACTATGGGTTGTGAGAAATCAAATGAGATATGTCAACAGCTATTTTTCTGGGAGAAGAGGGTAACGGGTTTGATGCACCAAAGCAGAGTAGGAAGCCAAATAGGGTAGGCAGAAATCTTCAAAACTGCAGACAGAATGGGATTTTGCTGAATGCAGCCAGGCAGTGAGTTTGGTTGGTAACTAGGCAGCAGGACAGGGCACATGTTTCTGTGGGCATTGCTGTGAACAGGCATCTCTAGGTGACTTGTTAGTGGAAATTACCAGAAAACTCTAATCATATCTCCTAATATGAGAAAATATCAAAAGGGAATTATTTTGATTTGAGCTAGCCTGTAAAGGTGTTTAGCTAGCACTAGAATACATTTTTATTGGGCTATCAAACTAAAACTTCTGATAACTAGAAATAACAAAAGTGTTTGGGCTGTTGTATGTAGCCAAATCTAGTTAATTTGCTTGTTGCCTATCATTCTGTACCTTTCAGTAGGGCAAATAATTTCACGTGAGGAACATTTTGCTCATTTAGGCATAAGGTAAAAACCTGACAAATATGAAGTATGAACGTAGTAATCAGGATTTTACTACAAAATGAATTTGCAGTGCCAAACCATGTGTTCTAAGGTGTTTTGATGGTGACTGCAAGTCCAGAATCGTTGTCTCTTGTCTTCTGGGCATGGTGTTTCATTTTTACCTTATTCCCATTAGTTCTAATAGCTTGAGGAATTTCTTTTTCCTTCTGTTGTGCAAGATGAAAAGGATCTTACCCTCAGGTTTCCTGGTTACATTTCCAGCTGTATAACACTTGCTGCCTTACTCTTGAGAGCTTCGTATCTCTGCCCCTGCATGTTTTTGTGCTTAAGGCAGCCAAGTGAAGTCTCTGTCAGAAGAGTTGGTCCCTTCTTGAGAATACCTGAAAGAGATCTTTTTGTCTTCATCTTCTCCCCTTTCTTTTCAGACCTACTGCTTTCACAGCTATCCTGATGATAGTTTTATAAGCAGAAGTGCACTATAATATGCTGCATAAATAACAAAAACATAGACTATGGAGATTCCTGAATATCCCACATCAGGCAATTATTTCTATTTATGGATCCTTCCTTGGCTGCTGTAAAATGGCACCATTCAGTGGAATTGTGCTGGAAATGCCAAATTGACTCTTTGTGCTATAATTCAGTGGAATTATGCTGGAAATGCCAAATTGACTCTTTGACCCTTTTAAGTCTGTCTTTAGCTCTAAAGCAGGAAGCCAGAATAATACTGTATTTAAAACTCTGTAAGTTTTCCTTAGCATCAATTTCGTTGACACTGAGCAAGCACTTCTTGCCATGTTTTTTACAGCAATTTGTCATATTTTTTGAAAGTTCAAAGAAAATCTCAATTTTTATTAATTTATTAAATATAGAATGTTTTCTTTTCCACTTGCATGTGATAAAGCACTCCAAAATTTTGACTTCTTCTCCTGGGGAACTTAATGGTCTGACAGAACAGTTGGTGCAGCTAGTGACAACAGAGCAAACACACTTGTGGGCCAGACAGTTTGCTGGAAGGAGTTCGGGAAGCAAACTTGAGCACAAAGCATCTTAATGGTGAAAATGATGCCCATGAGAATAATGGGATGAGAGAGGGGAGGGTCCAATGTTACTTAAATCTTCAGTATTTCTTCTCTTACCTCTTGTACCTCAACAACCCAGAGTGCTTCTGCACTAGAGAGCAGATATCCCACAGAATGGAGATATTACAGGCACTGAGCTGGAGCTTTTTGATTAGACAGGATTTATCTGGGTTTGGAAAATGTGACTTCTTCAAAATAGGAGCCTGCTTTGTATGCTCTATTTCAGTGAAACTTCAAACAGGGCAGCCCTGCAGCCCTCACTATTCCAGACTCTCAAATGTAGAGTGAGGAATGAAAAGGGAAGAGATAAAAATTCTGGATATCATAGCGCCAGGTAATGCTCTGATATATTAAACCAGACTCCTGAGCTTCATGCCTAGATATATATGAGGAACAGCTCAGCCTACAAACTCTTGGCTATTTTATAGTGGGACTTTGTCTGACTTTTGTAACAGCCTCTGAACTTCATTGATTTCTTCCCATATAAACTGTGAAAAGATGAAATCTGGGGAAGAACTATGGAATGATAGAACAACTCTGTCAAAAGCTCAGGAACACTCCAGACCTTTTGCTACAGGTTTCCAAAGTTGTTTAACACTGTGTTACATTTTAATTTATTATCATTTTGAAGGAAACTTTAAATATTTTCTGACTAAAACTCAGCATGATTTTGGGTTTTGCAAAATTATATGTTGCACAGTTTCCCCCCCCTACAATTCCAGTCAATGATTCTGTTCTAACTTGAGGGAGAGGGAGGTGGTTGGTTGTTTGTCTGAGCAGGATATGTGCTAAGAACTCTGTGATACACTCATGCTAAAGGTCCTAAGAACGTGCAAGGTCCTGAAATAGCTGGATATTGGGAGTAATAGAGCTCCTGTGTCTTCCCAGTGTTTGAAGCCTGACAGAAATTGTCTTCTGCACATATTCTGAGCCAAGCAGATGTCATTTAGATGCAGTTAATTAGTACAATATCAAGCCTAAGGTGACATCTCAGCAGTGCTTTCCAGCTTAGAGTCAGCATTGTGCTTTCCACGTTCATGAGAGCCCTGGCTGGCTTTGGCCCTAGACACTGCTCATATTTTGCTACTACACTGATGCTGTTCTGTCTTTCTGGCCAATCCCTGCTAGTACAGGAACTGAGGCGAACACCACCTGTGCTCCTGTCCCATTAACCAGTCTACAGTTTATTGAAATCCCTTTTAATTACACTGATGCCTCTTTCGTTAATATCATATCTTCCAGCCTGTGGGTAGCAATCTTCTAGCAGTGGGTAGTAATCAGAGGGCTGAATGAGCTCAGGGAGTCTCCTGCTGATATCCCTTACCCGAGCCCTGGGTAGGCAGCACTTCCCTGTGGGATGGGCCTGGTCAGCATATAGAGCCCTCAGTTCCCTTCAGAATGGAGTCACCTAATACAGTTACCCTTCCTTTTTTCTTTGTAGTTGTGGTAGTAGTGAGTCTAGTAGATGGGGTGCAAGCTTGAGACCCTCCGGATGGATCATCCTTATGACTGTCGTCTGCCTGACTCTCCGGGTCCAGAGCCTCATACCTGTTCGGATGGATCATCCTTATGACTGTCCTCTGCCTGACTCTCCGGGTCCAGAGCCTCATACCTGTTCTTTAAGGGCACCTGGGGAGGTGATGGGGGTTGAGAGGGGATTCTTTTACCTCTTCCATCAGGGACTTGTTTCCATTCCCCTCATCTACTTGGTTTGCTCCCTCTGCCTGATGGCAGGAGGGGCAGGGCTTCAGCGTCTCCTGATGAACTTCTTTTGGGCTTGAAAGGGTGCAACTCCATCAGTCTATTCCCCTTTCACTCTCCCTAATGCTTCTTAACCTATCTACTTCTTCCTTGAGCTCTGCCACCATGCACAGCAAGTCACTCATCTGCTCACATCATACGCTGGTGTCACACACACTGTCCTTGGAGACTAATGCCAGACCGAAGCCCTCTGTGAAGCAGTGACCTGCACAGCTGCATCCTTCACAGAGGGCTCTATCCGGGTTAGACCATTCCTCCTGGTAGCAGCAGCAACAGGTTTCACTCGCGTACATACTATTGCTGGGTCTAGATGAGCTGCGGAAAAAAAAAAGAAAGCATAAACAAAGAAAACAAAAAAAAGAGAAAGCAGGGTGGCTGTGCCCTGCCTGCTCAAACTGCCACACTAACTGCCCTCACTGATGTGCCCCGCTCCTGTTTGCTGCTCCTGTTTGCTCACTCTGGGTCGCTTGTGCTCCCTGGGGTGATTTAAATCTCCTGCCAATGAGCATGGTCCCACCCCTGGAGAGCTGTGGAAGCCTCCCACAAAGGGCTGTAGAAATCTGAAGCACTTGAAAGGTGATCTTTTGGAAAACATCACTCTTCAACGCAGCAGGTCAAAATAACTGCTAAGTCTTGTGTCCTTCTGCTTGTTTGACTGTTGGCATTAAAGCTGAACTTTGCTTTAGAGATTATCCATCTCTGGTTATGGAGTCGCCATCAGTCTGTAAAGCTTGGATGGTTACATCAATAGCTGGAAGAAGCTTTCAGAACTCTTTGTAGCTTGGTGAGAAAGGGCCTAGAGTAACAAAAAAAGATGTAATAATACTTTGCAAATCCTTACCATTTGCTTATCTGCAAACAAAGCTTGGAATTACAGAGGTTCCACACTTTGTTTCGGTTTTTCACTTTGGGTGGTGGCTTATAGGAAACATAGGAAATAAGTCTGTAGTTTGGTAGCAAGTTGTCCTACTTTTGACTCTGGAGATAGTCATTACTGGTCAGAGCAATGCTCTTGTCACCATTGCCCTGAAATGAGGCGTGTCCACTGCAGCACAATGACAGTGTCTTCCCATGTGTCAAAACTAATTTAAAGAAACATGCAGTAAAATCTGGGGAGGAAACTTTGGTAAACCTTGTTTGAAGTTGGTGATTGACATTTATAACATCAATTACAATTTTCCTGTACTTGGAATGATTCTGCAGTGGATTTGAAGGCAGAGAAAGCAGATTATAAATTAGTTGGAACTTGTAATAGTGTCTTTTTTTTTTTCTATAATACAGAGAAGCAATGAGATTATTAGTGACTACCATTGTCTTAGCATATAGAAACCATCCAGCTTCATTCATGAACGGCACAGATTTTCATTCTTGACTACTGGAAAAGGCCATCTAAGTTTTTGGCTCAAATTTCTTGGCGTGTTGAAGTTGATTTCCTGTGTACAGTGTCTGTCATATGGTAGGATGCAGAATTAGGTTTGAAATTGCCACCAACTTTGATGCTCTTGTGTGTGCACAGTATGTTCTTACTGATGATCAGTGATGATGTGCACTGATGGTGTGGAGAACTTGTACTTTTTTTAAAAATAGTAAATATGCCATTGAAATGATTGTAACTGTGCCTACAGTAGACTCATGGTCTTCTGAACATAGAATGATCCATCTGTCATGATCAGGGATCACCCTGTGGAGAAGGACGAGGTAGAAAATCCATCACATGTATATTTAGACATCAGTAAGTAACTCTGATGTATTCATTCATGTTTTTCTGTGAGAATACACCAGCTACTCTTGACCTGATGACAAGTAGATTTTCTGGAGGTGCTGAAATGTGGTGCCACAAAGATTCTCTGAGTGGCATCTTAGGCATAAGGGTCTTCATACATGCCAGACATTGGCAGGAGGAAAAGCGTGAAGCAAGTGCAAGAGCCTGATATTGTGGTAGGAAAAGGAATGGGTAGAATAAGTGACATAACCAAAAGGAAAGTGTTTAGCAGTAGAGGTGAAGTAGTGGAAGATGGATGGTAATTGTGGAACCAGAAGAGTGATGGTTTCCTGCGGTGAGATGCGAGGTGAGCTGGGTGCAGATGGTTGTGTCATTAGAGGATGGAGCTGCAAAGGAGGATTTTGTTGAATGGTGTTTTCTTTCAAAGGAAAATGTTGAATAAATTTATGGAAAGGATAGTAGACAAGGCCTATTCCTACTTTTAACATAATCAGGGGTTGGGTGATGGCATACATACTTCAGGACATAAAAATGATTTTAGCCAGAACTGGAAATGGAAAAAGTTTCCAGATAGCAGTAAAGTGGAAGATCTATGTATGAGCTAATTCCTGTGCTTAGGATGGCAGCAATATTCTGTTCAGGTAAAAAGTTCTCTTTTTTGACTCAAGGATCAGTAATGTCACTGACTTGTCAAGTAGGTCTTCGCCTAGTTTAAGGGAACTGTTATTTTCCTTTCACATTTTTTCTTCATTAACTAAAAATTTTGATTTGGGGTAAGATCATTGTAGTAAAAATTAGCCTTCTCTCAGTATGTATGTCCTGGAGAACACTTATTTGAAACACTGTCATGCCACCTTTACACCTTTACACAATAAATGGGGACAGACAGATGTTAGTGCATATATTATTCTGTGTATTAGAGCTTAATTGGAGATATTTGTCACTTTGGAAAGGAGAAACTGAAGAAAATAAGTTACAGATTTCAGGCTTAGTCATGAGTTTTATCTCTGCATTAAAAATAGAGAATTGCACATCTGGTAAATCAGCAGAGAAACTGATATTTTGTAGCAGTGTAAAAAACCCTGTGTCTTATACAAGGTATCATTGGGTTGATTTAAAATACTGCTCTTTAGTGTTGTGCTTTGGGTATTGTTATTTGACTGTTAATTAACTTTGTGTTGTGGTTTAACCCCAGCTAGCAACCAAGAACCACACAGCTGCTCACACACTCCCCCACCAAGGAGATTGAATTGGAAGGGTAAAACCTAGAGAGCTTTATAAGCTCTTCTCAGTGGTACCAAAAACCTCTCTGTATTATCAACCCTGTGCTCTGTACAAATCCTAAACACAACCCCATACTAGCCACTGTGAAGAAAGTTAACTCCACTTCAACCCAAACCAGCTATGTCTGCTTTTTCTTTTCCACTCCAGACTGAGCTGGATTGATGTTATTCTATATTTACCTGCAGTTTGGGTGTATCATGTCTTAAAGTGGCAATGTAAAATTTAAGTAAAATACTTTCCATATAAAGTGGAAAGTTGAAGCTCTTTAGAGAAAGTTTTAATTGCAGCTTCTGTTGGCTGAGGCTTTTCTCTTTTCCTTCCCTTTATATTGATCTCCTGTGAAACTTAGATGTAATCCTTCAGATGCGCTATAATAGGGTAGGTTAATGCCCTCTGGATTAGATGCTTGTGCTGTAATATTGATCTCTGCATTTTTGAATAATCATTGCAGATGTGACCTAATGCATTAAACTGAGTTCAGTGCTGGATGCTAACCTCTGTTTTGGGGCTAGATAAATCTACTTTGGTTTCACTAGGAAATTTAAAAAAGGCAAAGAGTGGCAGTGAATTGTTTTCCTTAGTTGTGGAAATAATTAAATTACTTTATGTTGGCTTTTCTAAGACCAGAATGCTTGGTTTATTTTCCTTACTTTTCCTGGCTTATGCTTTTTATCTTTTCCCTAAAGAGAGCAATTTTGTTATATGTAATTATGTTTTCAGGATTGTCCTAATATTCTTCAAATCACTGTGCTTACCTGTTAGAGCGACAACAGACTTGGCAGTTAGTGCATTGTCCAAACAGTGGACAAAGCCTTTGAAGGAATGTATAAAAAAAACATTATTTTGCAGACCTGTAGCGACTTAGTTACCAGAACTATCCTATATTCCTTAAATATCCAGTAGGAAATAATACTTTTTGCTACATACTTCTTAAAAGTTCAAATTCAATGCTTTCAATAGATTCAGTAAGTTTCTGGATCTGGTAATATGTTCTGTTTCACAGGTTTTGTCTCATTGTTCTGCTTAATGATATTCTGAAGAAATGAGTTGTCAATAGGAACTGGAAAATTTTATTTTGGAATCTTATTTCGTGAAAGCATCTCTAGGGATAAAGGAGCAGGCTGAAAGAATTTGAAGTGCAGTACTTTGGTTTGTTTGCATATCCAGATTAATAATTGGACAAATGTTTAGACAATTGGGTGCATAAAAATAGTTTTTTCTTTTTTTGTATTGAAACAAATTTAATTATTTAAGCAACCAGATTTTGCTTAAGTTTACTTTTCTTTCTGACTCTGTCTATCCTTTTTAATAGGTGTTTTTCACTCTTATTGGGGCAGCTGCTTCTTAATGTTTAACTGTAGTATGTCTCTTATTTTGCAATACTTTGCTCAAGGGTGACTCTGCAGGCTGAAGTAGCTCATGAAAGTTGTATGACTTGTTCAAAAAGCAAAAAGAAATAACAAGCATCACTCTAAAATGCACACAAGTGAGTTACTTCTGCATGTTAAAATGCCTCTCCTAGGTAGCAAACTCAACAGGTAATTTATTTTTCATGCAAGTATCATTAGAAGGTTAAATTTGGTTCAAAAAGTATTTTTCAAAAAATCTTGTATTCATATATTCAATTTCTGGGGGGGAAAAAAAAGTGTCTCAAACAAGCTGTTTAGGACAGAATTGGTTAAATTGGACAAAACCAAAATGAGGAACCCAGAATTACAATGGTTGTCACAGTACATACCAAAACCAGAGGTATTGAGATTCCATTCTGTATGCTTTCTGTTCTGCCAATTTTGGACTGCAAGGACCTGTTTTCCTCTAGGACACCTCAATTTTTTTATCTGGTGTGTCCAGGAGTGTGCTTGTGTGTATGGGGGTGTCAGGGGGGTTGGTTGGTTGTGGGGGGGGGGGGGGAAGAGGGCAGAGAAAGACAAAAAGGAAAGGAGTAGGTGAGTCTTTGTAAATGTGTAGGAGGTCACCTGGAGCACAGAGAGCTTAAACTAACCAAATAAGGGATCTAGGGGAAACAGGGAATTCAATATATTTGTGAGAAATGTCTACCTCTGCTGCTGTTTACTCATGACCCAAACCTTTAGGGACTTGTCAAATCTATTGGCAAAACATCATGAGTACATTTTACAAGGCAAAAAAATGGAGAATTAGTCTGACCTTAAGAGGATGGATCACATTTTAGAGCATATTTTGAAGGAAAAATTATTGACAGATTTAGCAGCAAATAGCAAATGGATGAGAGGTGTTTTTCCAAAGTACTTTGTGCCAGATGTAGCTTGTCCTTTTACTTGATAAAATCATATTTTGTTTTAGATGTAGAAAATGTGGTTATCTGAACTTCATAAACAGTTTTAACTCTATGGGGAAATTGCTCAATAAGATGTTAAAATGGTGGTTGATAAACTGGACGAAGAATGACTTAAGGGGGAGAGCAAGGAGCTGAGCTGAGAAGGGAAGCATTGGTCTGCTAAGGTAGTACCTCAAGGTTTGTCTTGAGATTGTTCTTTATTATGAATGAAATGTTACGATAAAAGATTAGGAGACTTTGGTTTCACAGGGGAATGGATGATGGTGCTGGAAGAACTGAATGGTCTCAACAGCCTGGAATGTAAGATGAGACAAAATTCAGTGACAGGTAATGAAGTTTATGTGCTCGTAAGAATTGCTGTCATAAGTGAGAAGCTCTTCTAAAAACAAAAACCCCAGCAACCATAACAAACATGGTAACATTGGTTCACAACAGGCTTAGGCATAAGCACTGAATGTGTTGAGGCTGTGGCACTGGTTTGGTTTCAGTGCAAAGATAAAACAGGCTGTTCCAAGATGGAGAGCTGACAACACTCAGTCCATAAATTACACATGGGACTGACAGGTAAATGCCAGGTAATTAGTATATTATATGCCTAAATTTTATAGCTGCTAGAAGGTTCAGGAAAAAAAATCCGCTACTACTGTATCCAAAGACCTGGTTGTTTTAGTTCAGGAAAATCATATTTGTACTAGTTTTGAAAAGATGTGTTTTTCTTTCATTCTGATCCTAAATTTCAGTGTCACAAAAATGACATTTACAAGAAAGTGGATCAAAGTAGAGAAACAGCAGAAAGTCTCATGCTGAAGCAGGGATGTCGTGATCAAGTGAGATATCTGTAATCTGTTTAGAACATCTTGGAGGAATAAATCTACTTATTGGAGGCATTTACCAAGAAAGATTTCACTTATAGATGTTTCCATTTAAATATTATATCTGGAAGAGTTTCTGAAGTGAGTATTTGCTCATGTTTTGGAATCCAATGTTAAGAGTCTTCATAAGAAATCTGAATTACTGATTTAGTTGAGGATTCTCTAGCAGTGTTTAACAAACGTGCCCTGTAGGCTCCTCTGAAGTGTGTCAGGAGTTAGGCTGTCTGCCTGCTTCCTTTTCATGTTTACTTCTGTCCAGAGCTTCCATTTGGGGATGGGGAGAACCATCCAGTTGTGGCAACTGGATGACCTGTTCTCACAATTGTTATAGAAGACAGGAACTTGAATTCTGCTCTGGCCCTGGTGTGTATGAAATAGGTTAGGAGGCTGTATTTTCCTTTTATAGCTGCATTTCACCTCCTGTAACCCTTTAATTTTCAAATCTGAATAGTTCAAGCTCCTTTTTCTCCTGTTCTATCATATTTGCTTCATTGTTGTGTATTAGGGAAAATATTAAGTGATTTTCATTTTTTTTTTTTGAAAAATGGAAAAATATATTGTCCATGTGAAATCAAGAAGATGTAAAAAGAATTATTTCCTTCTTTTGAATATATCTCTCATGGCTTTGGACAGAGCATGGAAAGTATGAGGCAAGGAGAATGGTTTTGACTCCAAGATGTGTCCTGTTTATCTCCATGACAGCCTGAGCTAAAGCAGGTTTTGTAGATGAATCCCAGTTAATCTAACATGGGATCACTAGTTAAAATCTCCAAACAAAATCATGAAATAGGCAAAAAGTCTAAAATCCACAGCATGTGTGCACAGGACAGAAATTGGCATCTTTCTTACAAACAGGAAATTTGGGAATCAGTAGAACATGTTGAGCTCAAAAATGTTACATGTAGAAGCAATAATAGATGTATTGAAGAGTGGGGATACTTTAAAGAAATCTGACTATTTGTCTTTCATTTGAATATAATCCCCAATACATTTATTTTCTTCTTTTATGATGTAAATTTCACTGATCTGTTTCTCCCAGATAAAACGTGGGCAGTCTCTGAGGCAATTGGACACCACAGTTCTTGGATTCTGTAGTCAGTGTCCCTTTCATTCCTTGAGGGAGAGAAGGGAAAGGGATAGGGCATAAGGTTATAAAGCAGAATAAGCTTATCCTTACACAGACCTTAAAACACTAAAGAATTGAAAACCAAACCTACTATATCTCTGGTTACTGCATTTTTCACTAATTTCTATCATTTTGCATTATTCAGTGCTATCTGATCATATTAGCCTAAATCACTCTGCATGTAAGATGTAATGCTACTGTAAGAACAAAATATCCACAGTGGGATTGTTCCCAAAGGGGCAGTGCACCGGAGCTGAGCTCACAGCACTTGCCATGGATCTGATGATCCAAATGCTGTCTAGCCCAGGTGCTGAGGTATCCCAGGGTCTCCTACCAAAGAGCTGATACCTCTGTTTCCATTCTGTGCCTTTTCAAACATACTCACTGTGACAGGCATCAGGGGAATCACAAAGGCAGCAGATGGTCTGTGCACAGTTCCCTCAAGCATAAAACAACATTTCTGTACTTGTTGTCAGGACCTTAAATTGCACACTGTTGTGTTGGATTATTTTCAAACCCTGCATTGGCCATAGGGGCTCAGAGGAGAAATATTTGCATAGCACAGAGTGGGAGCAAGGGCTGAGTTAAAGTGGCAAGCAACTGGATTGAAACTAAATTCTAAGGGGAAGTTGTATGCACTCATTTTTAACAAGGGTTGATTTTATTCTTTACAATGAAAGAAACGACCTCTACTAGAATTTCACAGGTTGTGTGCAGTGTGTTTTTCGCTGTTCCCCCCTCACTAATTATAGTGAAATTCTTTGTTTATGCCCAAAACTAGACTTAGGAAAAAAATCCATAACACTATAACATCTTAATTTAAAATATGTATTCAAATGTAGGCTAAAGAATGTAAGTTCCAAATGAGTTGATTATCCTTAGTATTATTCTGCTGCAATTCAAGTGAATGTAATGTATTAGTTGCTTCTTGAATGCTATAACAGTTGCAAAAATTCCATCAGCTGTGCAGGATTTTTCTCAAGATACATTAGATAATGCCAATTTTAAATCTATATGTGAGTCTACTGAGATGGCCATGCAGGCAGAGCTGTGGAAAGCCAAAGGAAAGGCTTTCATAAGCACACTAGGCTTAAACAAATTTGTTTAATTTGTTTTCCTCCTTGCTTCAGTTTTCAACAACTTTAACTGCTCAGATATTTGAAGCTATTTTGGAAGTGTTTAACATAGACCAAGTGGAAATGCAGCCTGAACAAAAGGATTGTTATTTCAAAGGAGGAAGGTGGTGATGGAGAAAATGTTTTGCAAATGGTGGAAACAAGTATAAAATAGGACTGTGGACAAACAAACGTACAAGTTCATTATCATTTGAATTCAGTCTCAGACTGAACGGTTTTCCTCTGAGGATGAATCCAGGCTAGGACAAAGACCTTGATTTTTCCCCAATTTGTCCTGCCCTTGCTGCAGAAGGAAATGACAGTAGCAAATTACATGGTCTTGTGTATTTTCATTGAGTTTGGCACATAATAACAACTTAAATGCTTTGTTTCTTATAACTTTGTCAACAGATGAGATGGAGAGGCTAAACATTTTGATTTCAGATGATTCCTGATTTATTTTTTTTTAATAGGTCATAACTGTAGTATTGGCCACTAGTGAGTGTTAATTGGTGTTAGAGGAAATTGCTTGGATTTTAGTAATTCTCTCTAGATCAGAGTACTGAGGATATTGAGGAAATGTTTGGGCTGAAACTCGCAGAACCCTATTGTTAGTCATTAGCTACTCCTAAGGGCTTTCTTAACTCCTGTTGTTACCTGTGTGTCATCCTGTTACCACAGCCAAAGGAATTAATGACTAATCCTTCAGGATAATAAACAGCCAAGATTTGCACCTGCTTTGGTAGATGCATACAGGCAACATGCATCTGACTTTGTCCAAGTACTGATTAAAAGTGGGACCTGTGTTCATACCTTAATAGTGAAAACCAATTCTTGTGTTTGGTAAAGATATTTTCATCAGGTATTAAACAAAATAGTTCACACCGGTCTTTTCAAAGGGGTTTAGTACTATTAAATGGCACTAAACGCATCAACAAATATTTGCATTGGTTATTTTTGTGAAATAGCTTTTACAAATTACCCCAATTCTTGCTAATTCTTTGGAGCCTTCTTTATTTAGCATTTCAGTGTGACAGGCTGTAAAGTATGAATACTCATAACATTACTGCAGTCAGTTTTGCAAACATATGAATAAACTTGCTCATGGAAGAGTCACAGCCCCCTTTGGTGATACAGTGAATGAGAACCAGCAGAAAGGCTTGTAGAAACAAATTTCAAGCAAACATTGACAGAATAAATTTCATTCTAAAACCAGTTTCATGGTCAATGCAGTGCTTATAGAGCCAGGACATATGATACATAAATGTTTGGGTTTGGTTTTTAATATTCTCTTAAAATTAGTGACATGGCTCAGATTTTGAATACCACATCTCTTAGTTACTGGAGATACTTCACTGTCTCAAAGAAACACATTCCTGGTGTTGAAAATGTTACTTTGCATAAGTATTTCTGTATTCTGCAGCTCAACCCTGTATGCTTTTTGCTCAGCACTGGAAGACTGCAGACACAATTGAATTGGACTTGGTCAGTTCAAGTGAACTGATAGCATTTTGTCTGTTGACTCAGCTGTAATTCACAGCAGAAGGTAAGCTTGGGCTCTGAACTGAGGTGTGTTCCAATAATACATCTGAAAATTTGTATTTGACAAATTTAAATATGTATCACAAGAGAACAGCATAAACAGATGGAATTTAACATGTAAATTACTTGCTATGTTTTCTTTTGGGAACTTTTGTTAACTGCCTTGCAGATACTACTTCTAAATACTTATATGTGAGTAGAGTAGCATTAGGAATAAGTGGCCAAGTCCATGCTGTCATTATGAATTTGGATGCTGTGCAGGATAAATGTACCTTTTTCTCACTATAACATTCTTTTCTTGCTGTTTCTCTAATCATCAAAGATAGAGGAAACTTCAGTAAACTCCAAATTGTGTGTTTTGTGGTTGTGATGCAACCACACTTGCTATTTTGTATGTGTGTGCATAAATATATATTAAAATGGTACCAAATGAGCTGAAGAGATCTTGGCTCATGTGGTTTCCTCTGGGTGGGTAGGAACATCAGATGCAGCCTGATGTTAGGACCGTGGGTATCAGTGAATGACCTCAGTTACAAAACACCAGTCTATTGCCTTTAGTCTGCCCTGGTCTCATCTGAAGTCCCTGCTGTATAAGCAGCTACAAAATCATGGTTTATAAAGTTGCTTAAAATATTTGACATCTAGTACTGGTGTGAGACTGCCCCAACAAGGGAAGATTTATTGAACAGACAAAAAACCTTTAAAGAGAAGGCTGCAGAGAAGAGATGCATTTTGGCATACTTGTGTGACAGAACCTACGGGAATGATAGAAACACTGAATCTTGTTCTCTTCTAATCTCTGTGATGGAGGAATGGTAAGGTTTGAGTTCTGCAGCTCTCTGAATTGGAGAGTTGGAAGAGAGGACTGAATGCCAGAATGTTTATTCTTTTAGAAGAGGAATCACAGGTCTTGTGGTGGTTGGCTAAAATGGTTTTCATTTATGTTGCTAAACAGAATATATATATTTTTCAACTAAATGTAATCGTGTTCCCCTGAATTTATTATGTAACAATTCCCAGGTGTTAGCAGTATGCTTCATAATGTGGGCATGTGCAACTGCAATTGCTTTTCTTCAACCAGTTTGAGTTCCAGTTGTGCATTACTGGATTTAATAGCGACTGGGGAGAGCCAGTGGCAGAGCAGTTTTATGTGGATGGGTGCTGAGAATGCTATAAAATTGTAAAAAAAATATTTCACAAACACCACTGGCTAACCACACCATCCTCAGTCAATCAAATGCTTTGAAAAATGCAGCTGGGCAGGTGGAGCTGCTTCAGAGTGAGTTGGACTGGGCTTAGGCTCTGAATCACTGCTTACACCTGCTCCACTCACCCTGAGAATGGAGGATACCTCCAAAATTCTGAGTGTGGTGCAATAGAGAGTTATACTTTTCTGTCTCTAAGAATAAAGAAATTGCAAAACAGAGTATAAGCAAATTTTTCTAGTCTAGGGTTCTCACAGGACAGATGCAACCAGTAATATCTTTAGGAAGGCATCAAAACCTTTCTCCCCTCACTTCTGTTTGCTTAGTTAATGATGAAAATAGCTAGTGAAGAGAGAATATGGAATTTAATGGGTATTGTGTGGAGAAGCTGTTTTGTAGAAGCAGTGTACACTCCTTAAGTGGAATAGTTACCTGGAGAAACTCTGCAGTGGGTTCAGCTGCATTGCTTTATTTGGAGTGTAGCTGAAGCTACACAAGTGTTCTGGGCATGTCAGTACCATTCTGGCTGCCCTGTGTATCTCAGAAACCATTTCATGCTGACACAGCTGTGTGAATTGTGCACAGGACCTGCCTCTTTTCTGTCTACTTTGAATTTGAGACCAGTGTGAAACCATCTTCTCACTGTGTCCTTGGCCTGATACAAGAAATGTCTCAAAGGCATTATTGTAAGCCACCCAGTAATTAACTATCTGCCTCTTGATAGGGTAATTTGTTATTACATTGTTATTAGGGTAATTTAAAGTTCAGGTTGGCAACTTGACAGCATGTAGATCATGCAGGGCGGACTGCAGCAAGCTTATTGCTATTTTGTCATCTTCTGTCTGATAGTTGGTGTGAGTTTTCAGGCCTCTCCTGATCTGAAGATGAACTTGGAGTATAAAATAAGTAGGGCACTTTGCACCATTGCTAGCAAACTTGTCTGCTGCTCCTCTTTATTGCAGTGAGTAAATAAAGCTGTTCTTTGCAGGTATTTTTGCTGCTACCCTTTGTATCAGCCCATGATCTGATCATTGATTAATATTGGTAGAGGTTTGTATGAGGATTTTTTTTTGAGGATGAGTATTATCCTTAAGTACAGATGAAAGACAGAATATGAAGCCTCTCACAAATTTTATCTCTTCACTGGCTCCCAGTTTTGGATTGTCTAAGTTGAAAACCAACAAACAAATCAACCCCCAAAATCTTCCAGAACTCAGCTGGAGGACCTAATATTTTGCCCAATGTTTGGCAATGTTCCTTTAAGACACAAGGGCAACATGAATGTCACTAATTTTCTGTTTTGTTTTAAACTGCAGATCAGCTCTTGGTTTATCCTGTGACTTGATGGGCTATTTGCAGCTGCAGTGTATACATGCATTCCTGAGGCTTATTTTCTATTTTGCTTCATCCAAAGGAAATCGGATGGATTCACTGTGCATCCTGTCTAAAATACTAGAGAAAGCCTTGTTAAATCAAGAACAGGTTGATTTTTGTTTTTTAAAAAAGTAAATGTCTGAGCTGCTCCTAGTCTTATCTCAAATATAATCTTTTGTGTCTGAAGTTTCAAAGTATATTATCTGTGTGTGTTGATATCAACACAAACTCTCCCTAGGTAGTTAAATTCATTTTTTGACTGGCAGAATTTTTTCTAACTTGGTTGCCCATGAGGGAGTTGAAATTTTCCCCCATATCTTTTCTATCTGTCAATATGGTTCCTAATTTAAGGATTGTCATGTGTTACTATTTGAAAATTTTTGGAGCTTTATCATCAGGTAATTTTCAAGTAAAGCTGCATGTGTTCATTCCTGCCAGGTGCTTGCTTTGAAAGTTAAACTGTGGAAAAAAAACCCCCAACAGTAAGCTACCAGACCTACTGACCTCTATTTCACTCTCTCATCAGTCATGTTTTCAAGACATCCTTTCTACTGTGTTTGAAAATTGAACAAACATTTTTTGTTTGTTCTTGGATATTCTGAAGTACTTGGTATAGATGTATTCTTCCAAGGTGAGTGCCTGTTAGGAAGCACTGGGAACATGGACAATTTGAGTCAATATTGAAGGACTTGAAGGATTTTGGGAAAAGGGTTTAGGGTTGCTTTTTTTTATGCGTAATTGAAGTTTACCTTACTTGCTGTCTTCTTAAAGGTGATATTCTTGTCAGGTACCCCTTTTATTTTAGTACAGCATTGTCAAATATTAAACAGCATTGGTCACTGAGGTCTACTGTAAATGCTCTCACCTTCGTAAAATATGACCAAAAACTTAGTAGTAATGGTCTCATTGATTCAGTGATCTCTCCTTTGGCTTCTGTGTGCACCTGTTTTCTGCCAGATCAAGGATGGTTGTTCACAGTAACTTTACTCAAGTATGACACCTGTTAGATATTTGTGGGTTGAAACACTCCTTAATATAGCAACAGATCAAAATTAAACTGAGCTGTGTTCCTTAGGTGATGCATGTGGATGAGAAAGAGCTGAATATTTGTTGACTACAGTCAATAGAGGTGGGTGGGGAATGAAGATTTGGTAATAATGTCAAAGTAAAATGTCTGTGTTCATTCTGTGTGAGCACATCATATGGAGCACGTACGAGAATGATTCTTCTGCTCCCTTTCAAAGGATCATTGTGTGCCACTGGTGCCTGTTACATGGTGCAATACTGCATTGGTGCCTGTTATGTGCTTGCTATGTCTAAAAGCCTAGAACAGTACAAACAAGGCTCTGCTTTATAAAAGATTACTTAGGTATTAGATAAAAGCTCAGGTATGTTAAACCACAAGTACTCAGTAATTAAATCTGAACGTGCTGCTGAAGAATTCATTTCATTCCCTGATCTGTTGTGTGATGCAAGTTGTTGCTTCGTCAAGATTGAGCTGGCTCCACTGACCCCTCTCAGATTAGATTCACAAGCATCACAATCATGTTAATAACCTCAGCAGGGATAATCAGAGGTAAAGGGTCCCACTAGTGTAGCTGTTCTGGTGGAAGTTGTGAGATCAGTTGTGCTATATGGCATTGTATTGTGCTCTGAAGACTCAGGCTATTTTGGTATACACTAGGATTGCACAGTAGGGGCTCTGCTTGTGTTTTCTTGCCACACAGTTGTCTGATCTGCCTGAGGACTTCCTCCCTGGAGGAGAAAATCACAACACATGCCTTATGAATTCAGAAATAAAGGGGAAAGAAATGAAAAGAATTTGATAGAATTGTCATTTGAGGTGATAAGAGATCAAATCTTATTTGATGGGTGAATATAGAGGGTTAGCAAAGCACCTTCCCAAATCCATCTTCTAATGGTTGGACTACACACTTACACATACTGGACATGCTGTTTATTCCCACCAAAAACACATCATGTAACTAGTATGGTAATTCTATTTTGTGAGTTATCTGATTTGGTGCAGGCAATAAGTTCACATGCAGTTCTAACATAACTGTAATATGCAGCAATCCCTGCTAGTGCTGCTCACTCTGACCTGTGTGAAAGCTGGATGCTGGCTCCTGGGGAAGAGCCTTATCAAAGTGTATTGGGAGTCATGGGAAAGTTCTAGGGGGTTAAATGTGGTTTTTTTCAGTAAGGTTGATTTCTTTAGTTGTTTTTTTTTTCAGTAAGGTTGATTTCTTTAGTCTTTGTAGGACCTGGGAGGCTTATGTTGTCAGATGTGTTTAGCTGTGTTAATCCTCTCTGGTTGGAACAATTAGGCTCTGAGAATCCCAAATGGTGAATGCCATTGGTTACTGTATTGTGAAGTACTCACAACACTCTGCTTCAGGTCCATAGTGAAGAGTTACAGGGACTGGAAAGTTAAATGTTGTTTGCATTCCTCTTTGTTCATTGCTGACGTTTTTGTAGGTTTGACAGTGTTTTGAAGAGGTCAGAAAGGTGAATTTCCACACCTTCCCCGCAGTGGGTTTGGTTGTTCTGCTCTAAAATTAGATATTCATGTCACAATTTGAATTGCTAATTGTTTAGCCAGGAACAGAACCTCTTAATATGAATTCCATTTTCTGTATAAATATTGTTCTAAAGATATTTGCTTGCTAAATTATCTGTGTTTTATTCTAATGAAGATGAAATGATGGAATCAAATTTAGTAATATTATAAAAAGGAAGTTAAGTTGCCCAATGCCCTTTTCTTCTTAAAATGGTTCTTGGACATATTTTTAGTGGCACTTTGCAAGTATTTTGTGGGTAAAACATGTCATACTGTGGAGGCAGATGGCCCTGTCTGTAGCAATGTCACAAACTCACAAAGAAAATCTACAGTTGAAGGAAAGAGACTGGAAATAATAGGTAGGATGAAATACCAAAGCTTGTTACTTATCCCTTTGATCTCAAAATCAGTGAGGGGTTTGCCTTTTATGTCATTAGTACCAGGAGTTTGCTTTAGCTAAAGAAAATTAGCTGTTCTTCTGGAAACAACTGGCAGTGGTGGAAACTTAAATAAAATGTTCAGTTGTTCTGGCTCAATAAAGGGGATGATGGTGTGAAGAGGGGCAATGAAAGAACCTTCACTGTTTTCTTTTGAAAAGTGCCTTTTTCATTGGTAATGCAAATGCTTTACCTTGAAATATGACCTTTGCTGTGAGCAGTTTTCTGAAACACTTTGCATATGATGTGCCCAGTGGCACTGGCAGTGGAAATACAATGTATTTTTAAATACCACTGAAATAGAAATGGCTAGAATACTTCTTTGAAAGCCTCTTACCTTCAATTCAGCATAAATTTCCAGTGTTAATCAGTTGTACTCTAATTCTGTTCCTTCTTAGTATTTTCATTTCTTAAAACTGAAAATCGACTTTAAAGTATTTGGTGTTGTTCAGTAATTACTGGGGGAAAGTAATATCTAATATAATATTTAGCTGTCTACTCCCAGACCTTGAGTCTGTACTCTCTAAATGGCATCAAAATCAATCAATATATCATAAAAGTAGTGTGAAATAAACTTGAAACCAGAAGGTACAAAAATCAATTCACTAAAAATATCTCAAACCCACACATACACACAATTCACACAGAGAATTTCTTCAGCACCTTAGACATTTGTTTCTGGGGTAGCAATTGGTGTCTAGATCATTTGAGCTCACCAAAGCTGCTCCTGTGGTCTGGGTAGTGTATCCAACCTGCAGTAATATGAAAGGTAATATAAGGCTTGTATATGTTTAGATTTGTCCTTTGAAAATATAAGCCCAGGATGTCATGTAATGAAAACCTTGACTGCACCTAAAAAAGACTAAAAGAATTAGTGTTTGCAAGGCAAGGACAAATGGCAATGGTGCCCCTTTTATAGAGCCAAACTTTAATGTTTCCAGTATTGTTAACCCGTGTTGAAGGACAAGAATAGTGAAGTAGATAGACAAGAGCTGGTTTTTAGTATGATATTTGTTGTGCTTTCCTTGAACCTTCTGGTTGCAGTGACAGACACAGGTTCTTCCTAATAGCACTGCAAATAATGGTCCAGATCAAGTGCTATCAGTTGTAAGAACTTGGTTTTATTATGTTGTCAGGAGTAGTAATGTTAAAGACTTGATGTTGTCTACCTCTGTTTCATTGGTAAAAGTCTGTTCAGCTTCCAGCTGAATTGGTTGATACCAGATTTTACTTGAGACAGTGTTATAAAACAAATGCTATGCAACCTGGGTAAAGAGCTCTAAGGACTTCTAGTCGTGAAATAGGTTATTCAGTTTGACTTTAGGTATTGCCAAACTGCTGCATGCAGAACTGACAGTTTTAAGAATGACTCTTCATAACACAGGTAATGCTGCATCCTCTGATGCTATGTGATAAAGGGAAATACTGTGCTACTGTGTTCAAGAGCATTTGTAGGATTGAGGTCTCTCTTCTGCAGTGCTGATTTATAGTCATCATCTGTGGTGAAACAAAGTCATCACGGATGTTAAGTACAGCATATGGTTCTCTATAATAAAATGCATCTTGTGCTCTACCCTTTGGCCTCTACCATATGATTTTGATTTCATTTGTAGCCATTTGTTATGCCACATAAGTTTAAAAAAAGTTACATAGTGATTTCTTATTGGAAGCACAAGAAAACCACTGTACCTCCTACATTGTCACTGCTGAACTTTGATCAATTGTTCTTTCATTCTACAGAACAAATTAGGTTGATTTTTTGGATTTATCTACTAGCTGCTAAATAGTTCAGTTAAAGGGGGTAATGGAACAAATCAGCGTATAGTTTAGTTAGTAAGAGAGAATCTGATGCAGGAAGTTTTGGGCATGATGGTGGTTGTGACAGGATGAAAGGATAATTGAGAGTTTCAGTTTGGTAGTAAAAGTGCTTAATATTTTGTACATGAACTGTATCGGGGTTGAGTGTGTGAATACATATCTACACTGAGAATTGAAGCATCAGACCTGTCTCTCCAAGGCTTTGAACATAATTTAGTTAATAGGCATTTTTACTATATTTAATTTGAATGCATGGGTCAAAATGAATAGTTCTTCTGCAGCACAAAAAGTGATATTTGAATATTATGTTCTTAAGCTTCAGAAATAAGACCACAATATTGTAGAAGCGCAAGTTGCCTCATCATGCAGGTTGAAACATGTGAGTCCATTGGTCTAGCAAAATGTTTGTGTTTATGAAGTATAGGAAATCTATTTGATTTCCCCCCTCCTATTACCAAAAGGTGCTGTCAGTGGTGCCTCTTGGGCTCTTCAGGGAGTATATGTAGTTCTGACTGATCTGTTTTCTGAGAAATTAGTTTAGCTTTTCTCTTAGTGGAAGAATAAAGTAGAAGATATCCTGGCGTATTGTTTTTTACCTGGAGACAACTTGTAGACAATGACTTTGTCTTTTGGAACAAATGCTTTCCATGAGTCTGTACGAGTTGGAATGCTAATTCGAAGTGTGTCTGAAGATATCAAAAGGCTTGACTCATCAAGAGACTTTTCTGAAGATCTCATGTGCTCATGATTTCTGATGAGATGATTCGTTTTCATCTAATTCCTGCT
>NW_008674519.1:64454-93296 GCF_000695815.1 Acanthisitta chloris
CAGGTTTCTTGTAGCACTAATGCTGAAATGAGGAAATGAGTAAATTTTATGGGGAAATGGAACCTTCAAAGAGTAAGGAAAAAGTTATCCTTGAGTTCTGGAAATTGTATCCCAAACCTCCTTTTTCCCTTAAACTGTGAGAATGCTGAACTATAGCTTTACTGATGGCTGGCAAGCTGTAAGGGAAATCTGTTTTTCACAAGACTTGAAGGTTGTCATGTCCCTAAAACATCTGATCGTGTGAATATTTTGGGAACTGATGACAAATTCAGCATTTAATAGGTGGGATAGATGGACAGAGATGGCTTGAGGAAGTAATTGGTGTTTGCTGAGGAAATAGGACTTAAAGAGTGACCAGCTGACAATGACTAGGAAACAAACCCTGAAAATGGAGAGAGGGTACAGGAGCTATAAGTAAATTGTTAGACATTTCTAGGGAAAGTCTTGAATCTTCCCCCTGGTTATGTCATGGTACAATTGGGCTGTTTCACAAAGAGCATCTGTGGCACCGATAGTCCCTGAGTACGTACAGCTCTTGCAGGGAGTGATGAGATTGTGCACACAGGTCTTTCCAAGGATTTAGATTAAAAGTGGCTGTACATCAATATAAAGAGCATCTGTGGCACCGATAGCCCCTGAGTACGTACAGCTCTTGCAGGGTGTGATGAGATTGTACAGCACACAGGTCTTTCCAAGGACTTAGATTAAAAGTGGCTGTACATCAATATTCATCACCTTTTCATCAGTTTGCAATAAGTACAGTTGTTCCAACTTATTTACTATAACCATTTAGTACAAGTCTCCTAAACCACAGAACTTGTGGAGAAAGACTTGCTGAACCCCAAGGTCTGTGTGTTATTGGGGAATCAGATTATTGCACCTTGTAAATGGCTCTAATTTCTGGAATTAGTGAAAGACAGTGAAGTAATAATTCTTTTTCCAACTTCCAAGCAAAATGTTTTTACTATTCTAACAATGAATCAAAACTATGAATATCTTGAAATGGAAGCTAAGCTCTTAGGTGAATTTTAGCTTTGCTATAACATTAAAGTTGCTTAATAATCTGGAAACTAACTTAGGAGATAGACAGTAGAGCAAATAGCTCTTGCTGTATCTACAAGCGATTCTGCAGCAGCACTTGGGTCACCTGATTTTTGGTTGATGTATTATGCATTTAGAGTATTTTATGTTATGTGTAAATGTCTACAGACATGGTTTTAGACCAACAAGTTGGTGCTTATAGAAGACTGAAAAGAAAATATCTTATCTGTTGTAAATTTGATCCATTTGAGTTGCCAGTGGCTGTTACTCAGTTATACAACTCAATGCAGTGCAATTCTGGGCAAATCTGCTTCCATGGATGCCAGTTGGATTCTGGCTGATTATTTCATTCAAGGTCCTTCTCACAGGAGAGGATTTATTTATTATTTATTTGCTATATACTATTTATTTACTATGGCATTTCTGTTGGTGGGTTGTTGTTTGTTTGGTTTTTAGCATTTAATTACGCATTGAATGTCACTCTTCACTTAAAACAACAATGTTAACTGACCCCTTATAACTGCATGACCCTCACAAATTTGAACAGTTGAATCCAGTGCTTTGAACAGATGGCACTGAGAACTGAGCTTCAGAGGTTGTGCTAACATGGGCAATGATTTCCTGTGTGCCTGGGGCCAAATTACATCTTTATACTTTGTATGGGGATTTAAAAAAAATGTGCATGTGCAGTGTTTTGCTGTACTTAAAGCATTTAAAAGGCAACTTTTCTTCTGAGCACATCCAGGTGTATTCTTGTAGGAATTTTAAGATAGATGTCCTGCTGAGAAGTCAGTAATGAGCATAGTAAAAAGCCTTTCTTCAAATTAATTCCTGAGCCCACTGGAAGTTCTTGAGTTTGATTGAAAAGTGACACTGGTCAACAAAAATGACATTCCAGTCTCACAGCTCATGTATTTTTAGGCACACTGCCATGTGCCATGTACTTGCTGCACAGCAATATTGGGGACATCTGGAAATAAATTTGTGGATAGAAGTGAGAATTAATTATGTGCCTAATCAATCTCCACAAGCAACAACTGGAAATATTCTCTCTATCTGATACGAGGCAGGGTTTGATCAGGTGAAGAGACAATTCAAAGAAAGGAAATGTACTGAAACAGATATCTGACCTCAGAGACTTGTAGTCCTGGGAAGGTATGAGCATCTGCAGTGGGGCTGGTCTACTGGATAAACACTTTACTACGTTTAGTAGATTTCTACAAGAAATAGAAATAATGCAAAATACCTTTTAAAGAACCTTTTAAAAAGAATATCAAACTGATGTCAATTGTCTCTTCTATGCTTGTGGGTTAATATGCCCAATAATAAATATTCCAAGGGGTGATTAAATTGTGTGGTTGAAGGGTGAGGTTGCATGGTGTGTATGTGTGGGGGAGCAAATTTCAAATGCACTGATTATCCATGTCTCTTGTGTGTACCTGTATTTGCTTCCTTAACTAACCTGAACTATAAAATGCTCCCTGTAGTGTAATGAATTGCTCTGTTCTAACTTCCCTGCATTTGCTGTTAAATAAAGATATTTTCATTCTCAACATTTCAACACAGAAAAATAATGGAGGCAAAGTAAGGCCTTTAAAATGAACAATATGAACTTTCTTTATAAGGAGTTGATATTGTGCAGTTGTTTTCACTCCTATTTTGTATGCTCTGACTGTGCTATAATATTGTATGGTAGTAAAGTATTACATGTGACTCTATGTGTACTGGGAGTGTGAGAGCTCTCCTGGGATCCAGTTAGGATGTGGGGACTTTTTGGTTTTTAAAATTATGTGGAATTTCAGAGAAGTTTTCCGTGCCTTTTTTTTGAGCTATGACTGCAGTGGGAATGCCTGAGCTTTACTTCCAAGACTTTAAGTAAAGTTCCAAATGTGTATGTGAACTTTGTTAACACCTGTTGAAATTTCCCCAAGCGGTACTGCCTCAATTGAACATCAAATGTAGCAAACCACAGAAATGCAAGAGGATTTTTAATTACTTTTATTGCTTTTGAATGAAAAGGGGAAATAGCAAAGGTTATATATTGTTCATTAGTCATTGAGAATTATATTAGCCTGAGTGGAACCATTTTTAATCCTCGATTCTGTTCCTTTATTTGCCAACAGCTGCAGTCATTTGAAGCAAATTGTCCATTAAAGCACTCTTCTGGCTTTTGACAAATTGCATCAAACTGCCTCCTCCAGGGAAGCACAGCCCTGAGTAGTTGTGCAAGTTTATTCTTGCTGTCAGATGCAGAAGTTGCCTGAATTCCAGGACTTGTGCACAGAGTGCAGCAGTAAGAAAAAGCAAAGCAAGGGCACATGGTCTGGTCATCTCCAAGTGTAGATATTAAAAGCTTGTATTTGGGTTTGTGCAGTGGCACAAAATTGCTTTTTCACCCATACTGGTTTCAAACCATTGTCAATTTTTAAGAGTTTGAATAACTGTTAAAACCATGCAAATACACTCAAGTGAATATCAGCCCTGTACTCGTGTGTATTGAGATGGCTGAGAAATGGAGGGGTAGGACAGGGGCAGTCAGTTCTTTAGGTTACAGTTATCCAAAGTCACTGCTGACTTTATATTCTGCATTTTGGACACAAACTGTAGCACACATGAAAAATATTCGCATTGTTCAAGCAGTTAATTAGCTGTAAAATTGACATACCATATAAGTTCAGACTGTAACCTTAATAGCACATGGAATTTAGTCAGAATGTGCTGCTTGTATGAAAATTTCATTGCCTAATATCATTAGTCTCTGTTCTGTCTCATATGTGCATTTAATGGATTAGAAGTCTGTGGTTTTCCTAAATAGGCTTTTGAGGGAAGTTATATCAGTTCTGCCATTGCTCTTTCTGCAGCTTATGCTTAGACATAGAGCAGAGTATCCCAGCCTTGCAGAGTGGTTAAAGTGGACATAAATTGCTTGAGCAATTGTATGTGGGCAGTGTAGGAGGGGTCACCTGTGATTAGGGCTGTGGGAGAAAAATTGAGAGAGGAGAAAAGACAACTTGCAGATGCTGCACAGACAGAGTTTGAGCTGAGAGCAGACTGCTAAATCAACAGCCAAACTGAGTCATATTCCATGCTATGAAGGAGAACAGATTCATGTCTGTATCTTGGGCAGTTGTCAGTCATTGCTGTTAGATGGATCTTGGCTGCCACATAAAGCAATGGGTGTTCTCTCAAGAAAAGTGTCTTCCTTGGATGTTTTAATTTATTTATATGTATATATATTTGGGCAAGAATGTTGCTTCACCGTTGTGCAGGTAGTAGCTTGTATGCAGGTGGTTGAATTGAACAATAAGAAGCACTGTGACCCTTTCAGGATGCAGAGATGCAGATAGAGCTTGATGGAGAGATTTGCCTCAGGGTTTCTTAGCAAAGTAACTCCCTGAGGGCCCTGGGAGCAAGTAACAGAAAGGACAGTAATGGAAAATAACAGTATTCTCACAGAAAAAATTATTCAGACTATACTTATCCCTGAAAAAATGGTTAGCCAGTGGAATGCTTTCCTATTTACATTGCCTACAATGCCTGCTGAAGAGAAGCCTCACTGGCACGTGATAAAATATTCTTGAAGTATATTATGTTGTTGAAGATCTGCTATATCAGACAAGATGTGACAACCAGTTACTCTAGTTCTTGTCAGACTTCAGTGTAAGACAGAAAATCCATGTTTTATATCCAATAGAACTATAATGAAAAATGTACTATTGCCCACAGTTTCTGTCCAAAAGCATAAAGATTGCTGTATAATCAGATTGGTTGTACTCAGAAGGCAGTTCTGGAGGTGCTTAGGTCCAACCACTCTGCTAGGAGCAAGGCAGTGGGAGCAGGTTCTTCAATGCTGTGTCCAGTTGTGTTTTGAATATCTCCAAAGTTTGGGACTTGACAATCATGTATTGATGCACAGAGTGAGTTGTTCTTTCTCTGGTACAGTGCTTTGTATTCCCATATTTTGAAGTTCACAGGGTGCCTGTCTGCCCATTGCTCCAGCCTGTAAAGGTAGTTTGAAGGGCAGCACAATCATCTGGTCTATCAACCACTCTTCCTAGTTTGGTATCTCCAAACTGGTGAAGGTGTACTTGATCCCATCATCGAGGTCTTGGTGAAGATGAACAACATTGGCCCCAGTATTGACCCCTTGGCTGTACCAGTAACTGGCCTTTGTGCTACTGTGCAACCCTTTGAACACAGCAGTTCAGGCAGTAGTCAGTCCATCTCATCTAGTTTGAACTTCACCAGTTTGGCTGAGGTATTTACACATTTTACTTTAGCAATAGACATTGTTATATAACTTCACTGTCAGCATCAAATTATAGAGGGTGAAATTCATCCTTACTCTTAGCAAGTCAGGGGTAGGTGCCACTGTATAACAGTGTTTCTTCAACCCCTCTAGAAAGGAATTTTAATTAAGGCTTTAGGTGACATTTGGGGAGTGTGAACTTTGGCAACTTCTTGAGCATTTTCAAGTGGTTTAAACACATCCGTACTGACTTGTGTTTTCAAAACTTACACTTCAAATGTACTAAAATATAACAGCCTGAGAAGCCAAAGCTGAGGATCAATAGTGATGAAATAATTTTAATAGGCAGAAATATTTATGTAGCAGCAAACCTAGGGGCTGAGCAGTTACACTGATGTATAGTGAAAAAGCTCAGTTCTTAAAATATCAGATAATGGTCTGAAGTTGACTGTCCTGAAATCTTCTCTTGAATCCAGAAGGGGAAGTATCTAATAGACTCTTGTGTTTGTTCATATAGATGGTACAGTCTTTAAATTAGTCACATGCTAGGCATTAAAGTACTGAGTTTTGCTCATACTTTTCAACTAAGAATTTATCTTGTATTGAATGATTTGAAAATGTAACTGCAAAGCACATGTCATGAGGAAGTAGGAGGCTGGGAAATTAGAGGCTCAAATTTTCAAGCCTTTAAATTGTTTCATTGCTGGTTTTTTTTTGGTGTTGGTTTTAATCACATTTTAAGCATTGGACAATAGATTCATAAACATACTATAGAATGAAATCCAAATTCTTACTATGTAGTGCAGCAACAACATTTTCTAGGCAGAGGAGAAGGTTAGGAAGGTGGAGTTCTCTGCTAGAGGGTTTGAATTGGGCAGGTGAAAACTATGGGAAAGAACAGGCTGTTCACATCTGAGGTTGGAACAGAAAATTGATCTTGGAAGGCTTGACAATGCAGTGTATTGAATTTTCATGAAGGAGAGAATGTAGGAAAGACCTAAAACAAGGACCATTATGCACAGGAAGGAAGGGGACAAACCAAGGAAGTTAAATCACTACTTCAGTGTTTAATTTTAGGCTTTGTGTTGCCAGCTGCACAAGTGGATTTTCTGGCTCAGTTGCTTTGGCTGTCTGCAAGCCAGTCACACTGTGGCTTAGTGATGCAGCTTGATAAAGAATATATTGAAGTTCTTGGAAGGAGTGAGGAGTGTTGCTCTTAAGTGAATGTCATTGCTCACCTAAAACTCATTTTTACATGCTTTTGCTGGTAGAAAAGAGCAAAAATGGTGATTGGAAGGCTGGTGGTATATTGTTAAGATGTTCAAGTGCTCAGTCTGATACAGATTAGCATTAGTCCTTTGCCTTGGGCTGTTACTTTTGAGCTTTGTTTTACTTTGATGGAGCTGAGAGATGCAACCTCTGCTGGTAAATGCTTTTCCGTGTCTCCATTAGACTACATGTCAAGTGATTTCCAAAGTGCAGTGCTGTTTTTCAGATTCCTCACTTAAATCTTAAGATTATTCTAATGGAAAGATTTTAGTCCTGAAGGGCTCTGGAATCAAGTTTTGTTGTAAAGCATTTCCCGTGGGTCCCATAGTATCTTTGTAGCCTTTAATGGCATGATTGATGTAAAAGCTCCTTCACTCTTTTCAAGTTAGGATTCATACCTTTGTATGCAGACAGTCCTGCCATTACAGTTATTGTGCATAGGAAATCTATCCATTATACCTGGGTGACAAGAAATTCTTTCCTCCAAGCCCACCCTAGCAAAGATTTATCATTAGAGACTCTGCAGTATTTAAGAACACAAGGAAAACTTCAGCTTTTCTAGAAGAAAGTAGCTGCTGCAATACTGGAGAGAATATATGCAGTGAGTGTGTTGTTTCTGTAACTAGAGGTTGCTTTATTAAATCAATTCTTAAATACCTGCTTTTCCATTTTAAAAAATGTTACTGGTGCAGTGTTTGCTTATATTTGGTGTCTAATTGTGCTATAATTATTCATTTATATGAAAACACTGGAAATGATGGTTTAAATCTGACCAAATAAACAACTTGTAATTCTGGTTATATAACCATCACCTAATGATGATCTTAACTTCCAAAAATGAGAGCATAATCCTAATGTGTTGCAGTTTGTTTACTTAAACAGGTCTTTGTCTCCTTTTGTACATAACACTAGGGCACAGGAGCAGTCAGATTAAAGGCATGGAAATAAGTCCATGAGGTTCTGCTTTGCTGCACATAGTGGAATGGCTGTTATTCATAAAGGGGAAGGTCAGAGTGGATATAGGTATCTAAAGTGTCTGGTTATTTGTGCAATAATTGGAATTGTATTTAGCAAAGTGCCACCATCACTGAGAAATTCTGTACTCTTTATTTGGTCTCTTAATACCTGAGATTAAAAATCCATCAAAATATTTTATAAAAAAAGTAAAGTTTTATATGTAATTAATTGAAAACAATCTCCGTCAGCATAGCTAGGGCAAGACACTTTAATACTTCTTTTTCACAGTATGGTCACAGTTACTTGCAAACCAGGTAGAGAAGGTACAGTAACCTCCTTTTTTGGCCTAAGAATGCTAACTTTAGGCTTACTGATGTGTTCTGTGACAGCATCAGGAAAATCATCTTTCAAAAAAGTAATTACTGCCCAGATCATGGCGAATATTCAGAAGTCCTATGCTCCTTTTTTGATACTTGATTTGGTAGGCACCACGGTTGAAATTTAGTCACCTATCTTTGTCTTCGGTTTAGAAGATCTTTCAATTCCCCAAACTTTGAGGGGACTAAAATATATATTGTGATGAGAGTTTCTTTCTGGAAGTTGTAATATGTATAAGAAGCTGGATATTTTGGACATGGAGTATGGAATTGAAAGTCTTGGACATCTGCCTTCCCTATTATTTTTGTTCTTAAAGCTTTTGTGGGCTGTTAGTCTCTGTGTAGGAAGGCTTCAACTGACCTGAACCATCAGGAATGCGAAGAGCTGCAATTTCTTCATCAACTTGTAGCATCAGAACAGTATTGCAGCTGAACATGTCTGTTGGGCATCCACAGAAATAACAAAATGTGCACATATTTTACCAGAGAATCAGATGACAGTAAAATGTGTTTAGAAGACTAGCAAATCATACTAGTTTTAAACTCTTACTAGATTAATTCATTAATTTATATCCTGTATGAGCTGAAAGTATACAATTCCATGGAGCTGAGGTCATACAGTCAGCACTGATGGCTCTGGTCCTCAATAGTTTTTAATCTCTGTGGTCAAGGTAATGAGACTCAGGAGCACTTTTACAAGAGAAGCTCAAGATGAGACAGTTGTTTTCAGCTTTGTGCAGTATGTGCTATTTGTCTCTTCTAGGAGAGGGAGTTCAGCTGCTCCTGTTGATGCTCATCATGCGAATAAACATGATATAGAGTGAGGCAACTTTTTTTTCAGATGGAGCCTGAAATGGTTCTGAAAAATGTTTCCTAAACTAGGAGTTGAAACAGTTTTAATTAAATGAACACTCCTTGTTGCTCATAAGCTTTGTCATTAGAAAGTACAGTGTGATCCTGCCATGCAGACCAGGGATGTTCCAACCTGTGCTATGTGGCAGTACTGGTGGCTGAGCTTGGGCTACTTTGATATGAGTAGTATCTAGCCTAATTTTGTTCTGAATTCCTGAATGGGAATATCTCTGATGTGACTTGATTCCAGAATTTACAAGTGCTAGTAGTGAATCTTTAAAAAAATCCAACTTAAACAAGCAAAACAACAAAGAAGCCAAAAATGAACAGCAACACTTTCAATTAAGAAAGAAATTCTTATAAGGTATGAAGACTTTTCTACTAATTCATCTTCCTTATGTAATATTCCATAAATAGATGATTTGAAATGAATTATTATATCGTTGGTGCTCCCAACCACTCTTTTTTGACTGAGTTGAGAATATTCAAGCATTTACAATTTATTCAATAGAACTAATTAAAACAGCAATTGTGTATGTCACTCCTTGATGAGAAATGAATGTTAGCAGGAGTCAGCACTGGATGACACTAGGGGTGAAATTGAAAGTTATCATCATATGTTAATGCTTTCAACCTGGGTAGATGCAGATGTAATTCAGTGCTTTTTCTAGCTGGAAATGGCTTGAAAAGGCTTTCAGTAAAGGAAGAGTTATACTTGTAAAATTCCTAATCAATTAAAGCCTCAAAGGTCTCATGGCTATTTACATGTAGATTTGAACAGATTTTAGTTCAATAACAAAAATGATAATGCTAAAAGGAAAATATGAATACAGGAAAGATCAGTCCCTTTTATACAACTGGGAAAAAAGTCAGAATGGGCAGTTCCAGACTCAGTTGGGGGATGGGCAACTCTGATATATCTTGCTGTCAACTCATTGAAAAAGGCATTTTGTAGCTTGCAGGGAATATGGACTTGAGGGTCTCATAAGGAGCTGATAGGAAATTCATGTCTTTTGTTTCTAGCAGCTATAATCTGTATGCATGTGCTGTCTATTGTACGTGTTAATGTTGGTGGATGATGCCCTGTGGTTATTCCCTAGTGCATTCTTCTGCTGAGACTAAAGAGAATGTTCCAGCAGTTGTGCAGTCCCCTGCCAGCTCCTTAATTTAAGGAGTGAGCTTTTTGAACTTACTGTAGGAGTGGGTTTGTCTTCCTCCTTTCAAAACTAACCAACCAACCATCTGCATAGTGGTCTGCTTGTATCTTTGGCAGCTCAGTGTTTAAATTGCAGTATTTGTTCAGCTCTCACTAAAGATGATCTTCAAGAGTGAGGTGATTGTGTTTAGGTGACTTAATCATATAGGTGGTGGCAGATGGAGACTTTGCCCCACAGTTCTCCCAGTCTGAGAGCAGACAAAAGCTCCTCAACAATAAGGAGTAATAATGAGACTCAGTGTGCTGAAGTGCCTCATATCAACAGCAGCTGATAAATTATTAAACAATTTACCTTCTGTAATGTCTCTGGAAAGCTGTGTTGTACTGTGACTGACAACTGGGAAGGCCTCTTGGTAAAGCATCCAAGGAATGTGCTGGATAATGTATGACTTATGTTTCCTGTAAAGAGAAGCCTAATGAGAGTAATGATTTATTTATTCTAGTGGAAGTGTCATCTTCCCTCTGCCCTTAGTGCATTTTGATTGAACAGAATGAATTTTCTGGGAGAACTGGAGCTGATTGCTTTATGTGAGGTTCGGAATAAACCTTTGCCAATGCCATGTGATCCCTTGTTACAGCTACATCTGTGCCCTTGCTAAGTCTGGGGAAGAAGGGAGAGGAACAGAAGTGGTTTTGAATATATAAAATGCATATTTATGGTGATGTTTTGGTTTTTTTTTAAGACAGACACAAAGTTGTTAGTGAATCATTGTTAGAGCACTTTTACATGTGTAACACATGATTTTCCTGTCTGGAGCTGAACAACAATAGCCCTAAACAATACAATTACATTTTAACATCAAGAAAGCAAAGTAAAATGTATACTATGGCCCTAGAGTAAAAAAAGCAAGCATGAACAAGGATGTTATTCAAAAAAGCTGCAAAATAGAGATGAGGAAAATTAAATATTTAAGCATTAAGTATATAGATATCTAAATAAATGCATAGCTGTGTTATTTAAAGGGGGAAGAAACACATGAGCAACTGTAAAACTGAGGTGGAGGCAACAAATGAGGCAGAAATCTTTCAAAATTTGGAGCAACATTTAGTAAACAGCACAAATTATGTACATTAAACAGGAAATTAAAAGGACATCTAGAGTTATGGCTTAAAGCATTGCTTAAGTTAAACTTTGCTGATTTTATGTATTTCATAAGAGCAGGGGCTGCATGACAGACTGCAGATATAGCCTGTGGGATCAGGGTGGGCAACAATAGACAGCACCACACAATGCTGATACTGTTTTGAAAGAAACACCTGATTTGCTGTTTAGATCAGTCACAAACAATTCTATTTCATGTCAGTATTGATGCAGGAGGTGAGGAATTTGGTTCTGATTCTTTGGACTGATGCTAAATGAATTTTTAATTTATTTTTCCTAGCTATCAATGTAAATATAAAACTTTTTTGATATGTATGAGCTACTTCTCAAGTCTGCAATGGAAGATGCTCTAGAAACTCTGTTATTGTTTTATCAATTCATTAAACTACTTGCAGATGATGGTAAGGATCAACATATCCCTGTTGTACAGACATAGCACCTAATATTTACGTGATTATTTTTCTGGAAATATGGGTGGAGAGAGGAGAAAAAAAAAAATCCTTGCTTGATCCTTTGCTGTCAATAACTACGCATTCATTTTTCAGCTCTGACTTCTTTCCCCCACCCCATTACTTGGTTCATTGTTTCAATGCATTGTATTTTCTTGTCTTTTCTCCTCTATGTAAACTGACATGCTGAAATAATAACTAGGCAAGTAGCTTACAGTGAAATATTCTCATTGCAAGATGTTGTTTAACTCCCAACCAGAGTTCACACGACGGAAAAATCGCCAAAACCAGGAGCTAATCCAGTTTGCCTCTAGAACAGAACATCATATGAAATGCCAGGGGCTTTTCCCAGCCCAGAAACTAAAGCAGAAACAATGGGAAGACAGAAATAATTTGTCTGGAGTGTTTAGAATGATGAAAACATTTCAGGCAAAAGAGCCTGGTTGTGGTCATTTTCCCTTTTCCTCACACTTACATCATGTAATTTTGATTTTTGTCCATTAAAGACAGTTTATGGTTTGGTCTTTTGGGTACTGGGATATGTGTCTGCACTGAAATTAAGTCTGCCTGCCCTCACTCTGTCTGGGGTTCAGCTGAGGGATAGCTTATGTTGCCTTTTCAACAAAATTCTCTGTCTCTGCAATGTTATCATTTACTGATGGTTTGCTAATAATTCTTGACCATAAGTACTTGAACCATGTAATTGGCACTATCAAAGCTGGAATTAAATTGGTTCTAGGGCACAAATAACCCAAGTTTCATTTGGATACTCTCATTGTTAAATATTTCCCTTGTCCACTAACTTCTCCCTTAAATCATATGGTCAGAACCCTTTATACACCCATGGGCCTCAGGGGTAGGTGTCAAAGCACTTTATGTCTAAGTGTTGTTGTGCTTCAAGTCCTGTGCAAGTATAAATGTATATTTTCACGTGGAGTCCTGGTATTTGTCCTTGGTTTGAAGAGAAAGTTCAGGAATAATGTGTCTGAATAGAGTTTTGCAGCTCACAATAGAAGGACCTTGGGCATTGCCAAGCTTTTCCATTTTCCCTGTGGCTGTTTCTAGCTTTGGCTTAGGTAAACCAGATTCAGGATTGGAAAAAACACAAACCAGCCCCACTCCTCCTGAAAAAAAAACATTTTTTTCCCCAGCTGAGACCTAGACTATACAAGTTCCTTGTAAGAGTAGCAGGATTTGATTAACACAAACCCGCTCCTCCTGAAAAAACCCCATTTTTTTCCCCAGCTGAGACCTAGACTATACAAGTTCCTTGTAAGAGTAGCAGGATTTGATTTCAATTCAGTGGAAATACTGAGTTTTGTGGTATTTGGGACTTGGAGAGGAACTTAATTCACTTTATTTTCTAAGTTACATTTGGTATCTCTGTAAGGAACTGCACTTGTGAAGTTAGGAATAAGATAGTTTTTCATTATGCATTGGAAATGTTCCTTGAAGTATAACTATCTGTAGTGAAAATTGTTGCTGAAATCAAGAATGAATAGCAACTTATTGCATCTGTTTGAAATTAATTCTTGCCAGTTGTGATTATGCAGATTAATAGATATGTTTGAGAGCATTATGAGAACATAATGAACCTAAGATCCCAGTAGTAATAAAACAGTAGTTCTGTTTAAAGAATAATTTTATAGTTTATAGAGAGAGCCTGTTAATTTGAGAGATTGCATTTAGCTGTGTTCATTTCCCTGCTGGCTGAATCCAAACTGTGAGCATTAATTAGTCACCAATGTTTTGAAAGGGAAGAGTAATACTTAGTTTATTACTAAATGCTTTTGAATATAGAATTAAATCTTCAAGCACAGTGCCAAATTTTTAGTCTAATGTGAAATTAGTACTTCAGAAATCATACTAGTACCTAAGTTTGAGGAGCTTTAACTGTCACAGTCTTCACCTCGGCACCAGCTTGTCCTAACTGTACTGAGGTCCTAAAGGACTGAGGACTGAATCTCTAGGATATAGAGATGTGATCATTTTTCCATGCCCATTCTTAAGTGGAACATCTATGAACCATCTTCTTATTGCACTGGTTTGGAAAACTGGAAAATGTACACACTAGTAGGGAAGTATTGGAGATGAGTGAAATCCGATTTAAATAACTCATTAAAAAATCCTTTCCCTTTAGTATCCAGTTTAATGTTGTTTTTTTTGGCTTTACATAATGATAAAACTTTTTTTTTTCTTTGCTCATGGATATATTTTCTTGTCCCTAAGTACCCTGCCCACAAGCATATAGACTAATATTCAATTACTGCTGTACTTATCTGGTGCTAGAACATTCAGTAGCCTACAGGAAAATGCCATGGAGAACTGGAAAAACACAGAATTAACTGAAAAATAGCATGATGACTCATTAAATAGATTAGAGCTGTTTATATTCACAATTATGGAGCTTCAAAATAAAATAGGAATGGTTGAGATGAAAACTGAACAGAGCAAAAAGGCCAGATCAAGATGCAATAGCTGAATAAAAAAAGGTAGAGTTATAACAGAAAATTGGAACAGTTAAAACCCCTGTGATTTCAACATACTAAGCAATAGTTTACAAATACTGCAATTTGAAAAGTTGTTTCCAAAGATTTTGAAATATATCTTATTCCTGCTTAAAGTGTTGAGGAAAACTGTAGTCTCAGGATAGGTCTTAGTCTCCTGTGTCAGTGTCAGAGGATGTTTTTCATACTCTCATGATATGTGAGTATGAAATAATCTAAACATAATAGTTTCAGCTGCCTTTAAAACAGGCATGTCACCACCCTGCTGTGTCAGAATGCATTTTGGTGCTTCGTGTCACAGTGACAGCTTTGCTTCTGCAGCTCAGAAGAAAATGTTGGATGCAGGATATTCTAGTTCTTCCTTTACTTAATAGTACTGAAAGACATGAGAGCCAAAGATTGTCATGTGATAGAAGTTTGTTTTCCAGAGTATAACATTACCTGCATCCAAACCTTACCAGAACAAAATTCAACAGATTTGGGTTTGCTTTCCATACAAAACACATGGAACCAGATTTTCAGTATCTCCATCTCTGCTCCTGTGCCAACCACTGGTATCTGCTTCCATGCCTCAGACTGAGGTTGGCAGAATTAGTTGAGTGTCCTAAGTTTATTTTGCATTTCTGATTACAGTTGGTTTTGAAATTTAGTGAAATCACCTGGACTTCAATTGTGTCAGTGATTTTAGATTTAACTGTATGTGACTTGTAGCACAGGGACCAAGTGCAGTCTGTTTCTTGTCTGCAGCAATATTTCCTTAGTTACACAATTTCATACACTCTCTAAATATTGCCTATGTTCCTTGTAACCTGTGTCTGGCTTTAAGCTTAAATGCCGAAAGGATATTTGACTTAAAAAAACACTGATGCAAAAATCCTAGAGCACAATGAATCTATCCCTTTCTGTACCACAAAACCCTAGTGTTTTAATATTAGACTCAATAATTTATTCTTATCTGATAATGTAATAGTGTTTACTGTATTCATATGTATTAGTATATACATGTGCTGAGTATGTAATATGTGCACTCACAGACCTTTTCTAAATATCTAGACTTTGCAATGGCTTTTCAAAACTTTATTCCTATTGCAATATCTGGTTAATTACATGTTATTGATGGTGAAAAATTGTAGGGGTCCAAAGGAAGACTGTAGAGAGGAAAATATGAAAGCTGCACCTACATAAAGGCTTTCTGCACCCAACAGTTAGTGTGATTACAGTATTACACCCAGCCTCATGCTCCACTTGCCACATAGATCTGTCTGCCTTTGAAAAGGAAATATTCTGTCAGGCTTTCCTTTCATCTTAACTTTAACTGCTCTGTGATCTTCTGCACAAAACAATTTCCTTATGAACCTCACTGAGAAGTCCAGTAAATCAGAGAGACCTCTAACTTGGTACCTTTTTTCTTTCATTCTGTTAATTCCCCCTGTGAGCCATTATAGGATTCTAAATGCCTATGGAACAATTTCTTATTTAATGGTAGCTATCATCATGTAGCTGGCACCCTTTAACTTGAGCTCCCTTTGATGTTTTTGATTGTCCAAGCATATTGCTGCAGCTCCACAGTGCCTGTTGTTTCGAGCTGGTGATGTTGCTTGCTGTGGTGGTACAAAGGTGACTTTCCTTAGGTGTCAGTGGGAATGACAACCAGATGCTTCTATAAAGACTAGCCAATATTTTGCATGCATTAGAATAGCTGTGATTTTCCTAATTTGTAATGATCTGTTCATCAGTTTTCTGCACTGAAAAGAGAAAAGGCAAGTTAAGGTTCTGTCCTTGCAAATCCTCATGCCACAAGCCATGGCAGTCAGACACTAGGTACAAACACAGCAGTGCTGTACCTTTGCTCTGTTTTGGTTAATCTATGTCTTCATGTAGAATCTGCCAAAAATGTGTCATCTATGTGACCTAAATCAAATCAAACGTTTACAATTGCAGTAGTGACACCTGAATCCAGCTCTGATAGTGTGCAATATGTGTGGCGATGAGCTCCTCTGAATGCAGCTGTGTCCTGGGGTGCTGCACGTTCCAGTCCCATCAGCATTTCTGACAAATCTTTCCCCCCTCTGTAACAGGAGATATCTATGGAGAGTATTCATAACAATCTGATTTTAGGTAGCTAACTGGAGTCCTGGGATTTTCCTGATGGGATGTCTGCTTGTTTCTTTAACTGCATTATAAATTATATTGGCTCCCAGTTTTACTCAGGCTGAATGATTAATAGAACACCTAGGGAGCCTGGGAGCAGTGGAATGTAACATGTTAATAAAGTTGCCAATCATTTTTCCCCTTAAGTCCATTTAAAACATGGCAGAGGAATATTCTGTTGCTGTCAAATGTGATGGTTCTCAGTTGTCTGGGATAATGGTCCAGAGCATACCCCAGGGAATATAGGAGAAACATAAGTGTTAAAAGAACAGGTGCAGAGATACAGGAATGGCTTCTGACTGTTCTCTTCCCAGGAATAAAATAGTCCAAGGAACAGCATAGTAATGTGTGCATGATTTCACATTTGTGCATCATCTTGAAGATCTGTGGTTCTGTGTGTGTGTCAGCCCAAGGGTTTGCTGGTGTGATTCAAAAGGGATTGTTCTGTCACTGGCAATAGCCAACTGACCCAAGAGCCACAAAGTTACAAGAACACATTGCCTGTTGGGGAATGCTTTCTTCATGTGTCGTTTAGACTTAAATGCATTTTAGAATATGTTTCCAAATACTTTCAGAATATGTTTTAGATTTTTGCTTTGGCAACTGAAATGCTGGAAAACTATTTTCATAGTGAGGTGTTTGAAATGAAAAAGTATTGATTTGTTTGTACAACCCAAACGAATTGAGTGCTGAAGGTACTTGTAAACAGAAGACTGTTGTATTATGTGGTCTCATCACTGTGTGCCTTTCTCACAGGTGAAGTGACTCACAGGGTCTGTAATGAGGGAGCAGGATGGCTTTGCAGTTTAGCTATGTTAAACCAGCCTTGGTGCCCAAAGCTCCTGGATTTTGTAGCCTCAGTTGCTGCTATTGCAGAATCAGTTAGGTTGGAAGGGACTGCAGTGGGTCGTCTGGTCCAACCTCCTTGCTCAGGCCATAGTAGAGCACCTGGCACAGGATTGCATCCAGATGGTTCTTGAACATCTCCAGTGAGGGAGAACCCACAAGTTTTCTGTTTTCATTCCCCATTTTCCACCGCAACTTAAATTCTCTCACGGATATAGTTAGTCTCCTACCACTTGTGTTCCTCTAGCTGTACAAATCCAGTGTCATAAGACTGTTGATACTCTTTTCAGTGTGGTGCCACAGCTACATCTCTAAACTGTATGAAGATGATGTCTCTAGCTGGCAGTGCTGACTGGCAGCTGTAGTCAATAGAGCCATGGGTGGGTTAGTTCTGATTAAATTGTAAGGAAAGCTCTGCTGGAGTGAGGTGTCAGAGGCAATAACAGTCCTGTGTTGCTGATGCTCTGACTTCTCCAGGTTATTTAGTGGTCTGTCAAAAAAAATTATCATATAGTGATTTGAAAAGCAACACACTGAACAGATCATCCAAGGTAGGGAGCTACTTCACATTTGGGGGAATAAATTTGCTTTCAATGTTGCAGTTTTGTGGAAACTAAATATAAATGCATTTTCTTCTAGCTAGGAGGAATGTCACTCTCTATTTTTGCACAGTAGGTAGTCTTAGGGGGCAAAATAGTTTAGTCCTCTAATATTCAAGGAGTATTCAATACGTTTTTAAAGAAGAGAATGTCTTTGGGCATTGTATTTTTTGTTAATCTATGTATAAATTCAGAAAAGAGGGATTAACTGGTGAGCAAAGCTCTATGAACTTTGTGATTTAGACTTACTGTGCTGTTAGTAACAGTGATGTCCCCATCTCAGGGCCAGGTCCTCTGCCTGCTAAAGGTTTGTCACAGCTCTTCATGCTCATAATGGCCTTCATGAGCTGAGTAATGCTGTATTGCTCATGCCCTGCTTATCTGCACTTAGGTTCAGTGCTCACTAGTCCAACTAATAGACAGAACTTGATAAACTATTAGTATTACTATTTTCTGACTTCATTCAAGCTATTGCCTCAGGGTACACTTACGTTCTTAATGAAAACTAATATCTATTATTGAAATATTAAATGCTAATATTGTTTCTTGCATTTTTGCTGTAGTTTTACGGACTTTCACCTTCCACCATTATCAAGATAGATTAAAGTATTCTTATAATTTCTTCCTGCCATTCTTGTCTCTGTATTCCTAATAAATCTATTGCTAAAAGATGAAATAGTTTCTTAAAAACAGAGCTGTTAATTTCCCACTTACCAGTAGCAATTGATTATATTTTTGAAGTCTCTTTTGTTTTAGTACTTCCAATTATTCTTTTTCTTGATTGATTTCCACTTAGATTTGTTTACTATGTCACCTGATTTTCAGGAGCATTCACACACAATGTTGTCCTTAATTTTCATGCCAGTTTTGCGTTTATTAAGTTGCACAGTTGATCTAAGAAAGAGACAAATATTGTATATGTGCATGGACAACTAAGTTTTTGTTGTACATTTGTATCAATGTATTTGCTATAGTTCTTGCATTTAAAATATTTTGTCTGTGGATTTAAATATTCTTTTAATGTGAGTTCAAAGGGACTAAGTAGAAGGACTAAATTGAGATTGCTATGCAATTTTGGTGTTGAAAACAGTCCTTTTCAGTTTAAGTAACATTAGTGTGAGATATAAACTGAACTGTCCTAGGAAGTTGTAGAAAATAGCAGATAAATAATTCCCTTTGATGATGGAGTTCTCAAAAACAGTGTCTGAAACACTGCTTACTGTGTTCTTGCCTGGAAAAGTCTTTACATGAGATTTCAGAAATAGGCATAAAGAATCCAAACTTCAGGAATGTAATTTTATTGAAATATTTCCTGAAGTGAATTTCTGTTGTCTTGCATATATTTGTAACACATAAAAACAGTTATTTATTTTTTACCTCCTATCAGCGAATAGAAGATGAACGTTTTAGTGAACCATCTCCACTTTGCACCTTAGAGATGTGCTGAGGAGCAAAAATGTTATATTTGAGTGATTTAAATGCTGTTGTCTCAAAATCTCCCGAACTGGTTAATGTCATGTTTGAGACACTGTTAGATGTTCTTTTCCTTGTTATACACCAACAGGGACATTTTATAGATCAGTTCTGTTACCAAAGCCATGTCTCTTGGCAGGTATGGATAGGAATATTCTTTAGGATGCAGGAAAAAAGGGGATTTTCTTTTCTGCCCCAGCTGTTGAGCAAAGAAAGCAAGTGAGAAGGACAAAGGAGGGGTGGTATCGTTTGGCAGAGGTTTCATCAGAATGATACTGGGGGATACCAGCCTTGTGTGTATATATATATCAAATTTGTTGCACCTAATTTTTTTTGGTCAAAAACAAGAGTTGTCTTTGGTTGTAAAGTTTCAGATCTGAATATCAGTAGCTTTGCCACTGATTTGATCCTAACATGAGCTCTAGGGAGAAATGCAATATTTCCAAAGTATTCCTCTATTTGATTTGGATAGACTGGACATTTGAGCTAATAAAATAATAAAGACCATCAAAAAGTCTGCATTGCACAAGATGTTTAAATGTACCCTTTAAATGTCAGTTCAGTGATGAAATTGTCACTGCTCTATGTGGTATCTGTCCCAGATTGCTTATGTACTGAAGGAACTGCCTGACGAGTGTGTTCACAATCTGTGAATATTAGTGGTTTGTATCTCTTATATTAGTGGCTGATTTGTTTTCCAGATCAGCCACTGGAAGCTGTGAAAAGTTGCAAAGTGACAAAAGCAGAAAAGGTCTGACAGTTCCTCCTCCAGAAGTCACTGATACATCTGTCTTCAAGCAACTACTGCGTAATCCATGAAACTCCCTAGTGAACTGTGCCTTGAGCTCCAGGATTTCACAGGAGTTGAGCTGTTCAGAGGACTAACGTGTCCATCCAGTGTTTGTGTACAGTGTGTCTCTGCACACGTGGGAACCACAGCTGTGCTTTACCAGCTCCCTCCTACCCCTACAGCAAGGAAGAGAGCTCTCAACCCTTTGCTGTAGGAAGCAGCTGAAGGAATTTGCTGTGTGTTTGATTTGTGATGGAAGCACACTCAGGTCTGTCAGAAGAACTACTTTCACTCTTAAAATGTGGGAGCAAAAGGGAATTATAATAAGGGACATCACCTGCCCCCAGGCAAAATTACTTGTGCCTAATTCTTGCTAATACTTAATTGCAATGTTCAACAGTCAAACTTAAGGTGATTGCTTAACATACTTTGTGCTGAAAAGCTGTCAGAAGCCAATCCAGGAGACAAAAATTACAAGGTCAAGGACTAGTACAGTTGGAAAAGAGCACAATTTTCACTTCTTAAATCCTTCTGAGTAAAAAGTGTGATGGTGTACTGTGGCTGAATTGTGGAAGTGAATTCTTACTCCTATTAGCTGATACTTTCTGAATCTACTCAGTGTTGGGTGTATCTTTTCAAGGGTTTAGGAAGGAAGTTTCTTCTAAGGATCATTGTCTTCCAGTGTGATGGATAGAGATGCAGCATAGGCACCATTATTGACAAGTGCTTAAAAAATAAACACAGAATGTTACATGTGATGGAGGAGTTCTGTACACAAGGAGGATAACAGTAATTTTGGCAAAGAACAAATCTCAGTGTCATTTTCACTTATATGACAGGAAAAAATGATCAAAGAAATGGGGATTACTCAGAATTCCTACAGCCAAGAGTGTGTCTAAGTACCAGTTTGGCTGAAATAAGTGTTGCCTGAAATTCCCTAGTGAGTTTTGAGAAGACATTGTAGGCTTTTTAAAATATATAGTTCCTAATTTCTTAGCTTTTGCTACTCCCATTGTACAAAGTTTTCTCAGAGCAGAGACTGTTGCGCTGAAGCAGTAAGTATTCATCCCTGATATTTTTGAAGAGATGTTTGATTGGCAAATGATATGCTGAACATCATGGAAGTTATTCAAAGCCCTCTCACTTCTACTGCTTGTAGTTGTCAAGCACTTAGTGATTCTTGAAGGTCCTCATTGATATTTACACGAGTATTTTTCATTGTCTTCAGTGGGTTTAAATCAAGCTGAAAATGCTGGTTGGTCTCACCAGGGGTTAATTCCTTTACCAAGCTCTGATCTAATGGGTACTGACCAGCAGTACATAAAAAAGGAAGGAAGAGCTTTGTGGGCAAAATGGTGTAAGACTACATTTGCTCTTCAAATTCCAACTTGGTTAAAATTTACATCAAAAGTTTTGGAGGTATAAATCCCTACTATCACCTTAAGACACATTTGCCTCATCATTGCTTAAGACACTGACTGAATACACATAGTTTAATTTGAAGTTGATTGCATTTAACAACAGAATTTTTAAAAGCCTTTAGTAATGCCATAATGATAGATAGCATTTAATTTAGTCAAGAATGACCCGATACAGTTATCTATGATTTACATTAGCAATGTTCAGCTGGCAGCAAATTAAATTAGTTCTTCAATTTTATGCTCTTAACATTTAAAAAGCTGACCTCACTTTAAAATCAGTTTGCATTATTTTGAAGACTGGATCTTTAATGTTAAACCCCTATTAATTCCTCATTTTCTCTCCTATAAGATTGCTTTAGGGTGGTTTTTTTTTCCAATGTGTTTGTGGAATGCTGATCAATAAGCAGTTTTTGTGGGCATGTCTGAGACTTAAGGATCTCTCTATTGAATATTGATCTGTGCTGTTGAAATAACACTGTAAAAATGTGATTTACAACAAACAGTCTCATAGAATAGACCAGGAGGTTGGGCTGATATTTCCTCTTCCAGATTCATTACTACCAAGAAACACCCCTGGCTGTAGGCACTAAATTTATAACAGTATTGCATTGTCTGTTTTTAAGTACTCTGGAGGTGGGTTTTTTTAGGAATGCTGAGTATAGATTTGTCCCATCTTTAAAGAATTTCATAGCACATCTGATTATTTGGTTAGTGTGGCTCTATATCAAAGCTGGGGAGAAAAGGCCAAGAATAAAGGTTAAGGGAGAAAACCCAAACAACTGAAGGTGGTGACTAAGGTGAAAGTACCCTCTGAGTTCTGAAAGGCTCCAACACAGGTTTTCTGTGATTCATTTTGTGAAGCTGTGTTAGCATTTTGATGTATTTATATGTATATATTCCAGTATATAAAAGTAAACTCTGACCCTAGAAGGAACATTTCTGATGAGCAGCTTCAGGTCTGACTACTGCAGAGTGCTCAGAAAACTAGCCCTAGCTTTTTGTTTGCTGTTTGTGGGTGGTTCAAGTTGAAAACTCTTAGTGAAGCTGATGTGTGCTGCTGCAATACCTACCCTTTGGCAACTCAATAGGAAGATGAAGATGTTGATGACAAAACCAGAAGGTCCATCCAAAACTCTATGAAGCTCTGGTGGAAGAGCCTCTGTGGCTTGAATTGTAAACACTGTGTTGCTATACCTCTCACATCATCTGTGTCTTACTGGAGTGTATCAAACAACCAAGATAATCCGTCCAGGCTCCCTTGATGCAAACCTGTATTTCATTGAGGCTTTTCCCTATCATTTCATGGAGAATACCTGAAAATCATTTCATGGAGAATACCTGAAAAGAATGTGTAAGCTGGTATTGAAAATTTGGATTTTTACCCATATTTACCCTACTTGCCCACTTTTTTCCATGTAAAGTAGGATGTCAGATGGAATTAGTGTAAAAAACATGCCTTCAGGTCTAAACCAAAGCCCATTGCAATCAGTACATGTCACACATTTAGGAAAATAGGCTGCATCTCTATAACCTATTCACTTTCACTGTCTCATTGCTTGTGATCTTACCAAGGTAAGATGTAGATTGTATTCTCTTTCTTTGATGCAGTTATTAATGCTCCATTTTCATGCTCTCATCATTCTGTTGCATCCAGAGGCCAAATGTCAGTAGTGCTGAATGGAAGCCACAATGTTTCTCTACTTCAGCAGGTTAATACAAGGTCACTCTTCTGTGGTTACAATGGCCTGCAAAGTCCATATAAGAATCCTTAAATAGATGTATCATTTCCCAAATTCTTTGTCTTGTAAAAAGCAGCCAAACAGAAAATGAGAACTAGTTTGCATTCTGGTCCTCCTGAACCTCCTCAAACTCCCCATAGTGAGCTTGGCCCAGCTTTTGACCCCTGAGTTATATTTCAGTGTAACTAACTTTAATTGTTAATGAATTAAAATACTGTATTTTAAAAATTAATCATCAACAAGGAGGGGAAAAAGCTCTAAATATTGGGCAATCCACAGATTCTTGGCTGCTGTAACTCAATGTAGCTTCATGGGACTGAGAGGGACACTTAACAGTACTGAAAAATTAAGCTAGGGAAATGGCATAAAAATGAGAAATTATTTTAGAATTATAATCTGAAGAAATAGAGTTTAAAAAATCTAAAGTTAGGAATTGCTTCTGTGAAAGGAGAAGTTAAGTCATACATCCATGTACACAGTAGTTAAGTTAATGAAAAAGATCAGTATTGAAGCTGAATGATAGCATGGGAAAGTTAGTTCTAGTTTTTTAAGCAGGCAAAACTTCTGTCAATTGCAAACAACAGCAAAATCACAATATATCCCTTCTTGCCTGTGCTGTATGGAATGGTTAATAAGATTCCTGGCATTGCCTGTCTGGAATTCTTATGCCAAAGGCAGACCCTGGCTGTGTTGGTGGAAGGGTTGTGGTGCCCTCATCCCAGTGGGTCAGCTGGAGTACCATTTAGCTGTGAATGTTTCACACAGTTACCTTATAATGTGATGGTTTTCGTAACTATGTATAGTATAATTTACCTAAGATAATTACTTTATTAGATGTTTAGACCAATTAATGTGAAATAGACTCCACTCCTCTGTTAATTTTTGACATGGAAAGGCTGTAATCACCCTGCAAACCAACAGCACTTGGAATATTTACATCTAGAGTGAGCTGTGAACTGCTTTGTGTTTACCCTCACAAAAGGGAGGCTGAATAATTTTGTCATGTTAATGTATCTTAGGGAACTGCATTACAGGGTTCTGAATTATAGTCATTATATAAGCATGTACAATATTATGGGCTATAAGATTCACCTAACGCAGTGTGGACGGATTAGTGTATTAGTGTAAAACACATTTACATTTTTGCCACTTCTGTTAGGGCTAGTTGGATCCAGTAACCAAAGTAATTGACTCTAAGATGGCATTGTTTTACGTTGGATCCAGTAACCAAAGAAATTGACTCTAAGATGGCATTGTTTTACATACCCTAAATGTTAAGATTTTGTTTCAAGCCAAAGCAACAAAATTATTTTTTCTCTCTTTATTCTAAATTGTTATGTAGTTTGCACTAAGACTTTCAGCAGTGCTTTATTGTGACAACTTATTTTCCTTTCCATTTGACATTCTCATATGCAGCTTATGACTCTATTAAGCTAGAAAGATGCATTTAGATTTTTAAAGAACCTTCAATGAAGCACTTACAAAGCCTTTTCCCAAACCAACAAATAGAAATTGGAGGCTGGACACATGTGATGTTGCTTAGAGGTTTGTTTTACATTGCTTTGCTGAGGAAATGAAAATAGGAGAGAGCAAGAGTTTATTACTTAATAACTATCAGCTACTGTCATAAAAAAGGAGCATAATTTTTGAGGTTTAGTTTTGACCAACACATTTCTAGACAATAAATGTTGCAATTGAATTTTGTCTTTTATAGGATGCTGCTAAAACGGGGTAAACACTTTGTTTGTGGATAATAAACTTCAGCACTAAGTTTAGGAATTACCGTGCCTAAAATTTAGGATTTCTTTGATTTCCTTTTAATCTCTAAATTGGACTGTTTCTAATTATTTCTGCAAGATTTGGATTAAGGGTGTTACCTAGGGTGGAATGTCAAAAGAACATATAGATTCTGATGCTGTGTTCTCTCCATTACCAAGAACAGTTTTTGTTCTGGGCAAATTCTAATTCAGATAACGCCACAGGTTTCCACTTGGGAAGTTGTCTTTTATGGACTATTTTATGGATATTTTCACCTTTTTCATTGTATGTTTTTTGAATTTTGAAGCGTGTGCTTATAAAAAGCAGCACCAAATTAATTGCACCTTGTATGTACACAAGAACTACTTTATGGTATTTGAAACTGCAAAAAGAGTGATAGTTTTTGTGGAAATGGAATTTGACTCACTTGGTGGACTGCAAATATATCCCTGAGCAGTTATTGCAGTATCTTATCAAATGCATGAGCAAGAAATAAAGCTTTTTCAAAACGGAATTTTTATGAAGTGTTTTAAGGACTCTGTGCTGGAAAGCTGCCCAATCACTGCATTACCTGGTGAATGGCAGAGGTGTGTGTGCTTAATCAGGACAGGAATATGCTGAGCTACACTGCCAGGGAACAGTGGATATTACTGCTTTGGCTAAGGCAGGGAAATCACAGAACATATTTTGAATATTGAGCAAATTTTTAAAAATAGCCCTGTTTAATTGCAGCAGCGTGGGAACGTGGTGGATGGGTGTGATGAGGTTGGTAGTTCCTGTGCTAGCCATCCAGCAGTGTTGTGGTGCTGTGTTTGGCTTTAGGGGTAAGTGAACTACCTGTGAAGGAAACCAGAAGTCTCTCAGAGGCTCTCCTCCCTAAGGGCTGTGACTTGCATCTGTTGTGGTCTAGCCCATGCGAAATCTGTGCAGCAGATCAACGCTGACTGACAGTGAGTGAAGTAATCAGCCTGTGGCATCAGTTCTGAGTCATCAATATTCACATTCATGGTCAAACCAAATAACTTTCACTAGCTGCTGCTTCATTTGAGGAGGACGTTACTTCAGTGATTGCTAATGAAATGGTTGAAACAGGTTGTTTGACATTGGTAGAAATAAGAATTAAAACCCCCTTCTGTTAAAAAGATATAGGTATACATTTAATTTAAAGAAAGATTAAGTATATCAGGAAGAAAACCCACCATGCTGCTATACTTCTGTTTGGGTCATTGCAAAGGAACTAAAATGGGTTAGGGTCAAGCTAGTTGTTCCATGGTGTGATGCGTGTGAGTTCCTGGTGGATTTAACCTGTCTGGTGAGTGTCTCTGAACACAATGAAGCTACAAGGGAGTACTAAGTCAAGTTAAAGTATTTCCAGTGTAGTCTCTTGGCTTTGGCAGAGTCCATAATTGTGCACCTGGGATGTAACAGTGTCAAAGGGTCTCCCCATTGCACATGGTGATGAATCTTGGTTCATTTTCAATCTTGCACCTGCTGCTTTAGTTTGATGTTTCTGTATTCTTGTAGAAAAGATGGTGAACAATTGCTTCCCATTCACCTTCTCTGTGCAGTGCCTGGATTTTACCTTCAGTCTCCTCTTCTCCAAGCTGAAGTGCCCTCATCTACTTAACCTTTTATTTTATGGAAGCTGTTCAATAGCTGAAGTCAAATGCTTACCTTGTCCTGAATTTTTTCCTGTTCTAATGTTTGAGGATGAGGCAATCACAAGTGTCTTGTCAGGGTGTGCTGGAGAGCACTCCTGTGCTCAGTTATATAGCTCTTAGCAGGTTTGAAAGGGACAGAGAAATGAAGGGGAATAGTTTTTGTTCAAAATATTTTTGCATTAATAATAACTTCAATTTAAATCAATGAGTGTAATATAGTAGATAACTGTTACTATTTTACAGACACTTTAGAAAACGTAGTATGAAATAATGCAAAACAGGGTTAGGGTCCTACTACAAAAGGCTTAACTTTTAAAATGTATGAATACAAATGTCTTGATGACAGCTGAAAGAGGTTTGCAGTAATTCATGGCAGGCTTGGAAATTCCTTATCAAGCCTATCAGTTTTACATAAAGCATGTGTGGGGAATGTTGGAGTTTTCTATTGGGAAATATTTGTCTTGAAACATATTTTGAAGTGGATGAAAAGTGCTGGCAGGTATAAGGATGGACGAAAGTCTTCAGGAAATTATACTGGAAAAATCTTGAGTCTAGAGAAAACTTGAATGTGAAGGAGAGGTTTATAAAATATGAGAGGGTTTTGGCTCCCATTGATTGTGTTTTCATGCTGTTTACTTTGAATAGTATAGTTTGTGCTTCACTCTAAGACTTTTAAGTGCCTTCAGCATGTCAAACAAAAATTGGTTATATAAAATAGCATTTATAGTGCTCTGGACATGCTGCTTCATCACCTACATGCAAGGATTTGCAATTACATAGATGATATCTCATGTGAGACAAGAACTTAAGAGAACTCTGTGGGGTTCAGTGAGCCCATTTCTAGCAGTGCTCACAAGAAAATTTCTACATAGGAGCAGAATAAGCATATTTGGTATTTTTTAAGGCTTTTCCAGACTATTTTGGAGCAGGGAATTAATGAGTTTCTGTGTATTTAGCAACCTTCATCAGATTCCTTTATATCAACTTGTGCAGGCTGCCCTGAGGCTCATATGAAGCATTATAAAACATGAGGATTTTTCTTGGTGAATGCTTGAGAAATCTCATGCTCTCTTAACACAATTTAGTACTTCAAGCCTGAGAAGCTCTGGGCCCAGTGAAAATCAATAGAACTCTGTCATTACAGCCATGACTGTCAATTATGGTTAGATTCATATGGTCATGTAAGATTATAAATTTGTGCCAAGGTCTTAGTCACAGATGTTCCAGCTGTGACAACATGTGCTGCTATTTATTCCGCTCTTTTTTACAAAGATCACAGGGGAAAAAATACTGTCCATACCCGGAGACTGTAACCCTTGTTCTGAAAGTACCTTTCAATCTCTCTCTCCATGCTGAGATGATGGCATTAGGTCTTTTTAGGCCTCACATGTTTGTTCCAAACTCCCACAGCTCACCAAATGAATTTCTGTTGGAAACAGAGTGTGGTGATGAGGACAGTTACCTTGACTGGGCTTTTACTTTATCCCCTGTACAAAGCAACTGATTGACTTTCTATTAATTACCATCAGCTATAGGGACTGCCTGGGGTTTTTCCTGCAGAGCTTTCAGCCGTTACGGCTCATTCTCGGGTTTGCTGTTTGGAAAAGTGGATATGACAGGAGGGAGAAGGATGTAGCAGAAAGAGGCTGACTTACCCCAAAGCCTGAAGCACATCCCAGCTGTGGGATGGCAGGGCATTGTTATTGTCTGTGGTGCACTATATTTTACTTAAATACAGCAAAATATTAATAATATTACTTGTCACACCCTGTCTTTTTTTTTAAAACCCTATGAGCAAAGGAAATTCTAACAGATTGCTTTATAGCTAATTATAAGAAATCCAATAACACTAGTAGTTTATTCCTTTCTGAATAAATATAATGAGATTGGAACATTGCTTCATCAGGAGAATGACCTAATACAATAGATTATTGAACCATGAAAGATTCATTAAACCACCTTGCAGGGTTTGGGCAATGTTTTATGCATGTTATACTTCTTTTTTTTTTTTTCCTTTTAAAAATAACTCCAAAGTCTAAAGCAGTTCCTGCAGGTAGTTTTTAGCCATTTTGTACTATTAGGCTACATAACTTGTTCTTAATTAGTTCTCGTGTTATAAAAGTGTTTACAGAGAAATCATCACAGCTGAGCTGTACCTTGGTTGTTGGAGGCTGAGGTTTGTAGCCAGGTGACTTTGCAAAGTAGCTGGTGCTATGCATTGGGATTTTGCACAAACATGTAGGATTTGGTGATAATTTCCAAAAGTCCAGAAAATTTCCATTCCCCACTGAGCTAAATGAAAAGCTATTCCCTTTCCATGATATGAGTTTTGCATTTTCACTGAGACCCTGACACCAGGACTGTTTCAGATTGATTTATGAAAGC